>NC_088689.1:77670000-77947500 GCF_028017835.1 Emys orbicularis | reverse complement strand
GAGAGAAGGGTAGCCAGTTCAGTGATGCGCTGCACACTTTGCTCTGGTAAGCATTCTTTGCTTCTGTGCAGTAACTTGGTTTCTGAGAGCAAACTCTCTTCATAAACAGTTTTACTCTCAGTGTCTGTTCAGGTATTCTGGCTAGATCAAGCCAAGGGGTTCTTTTAGAGCGGGGTGGGCAAACTACAGCCCGCGGGCTGGATCCGGTCCATCAGGGCTTTGGATCCAGCCTGCAGGATTGCCACCCCCGTGGCGCTGCGGGCCCCGTGCCACTCCCAGAAGCGGTCGGCACCAGGTCCCTGCGGCCCCGGGGCGGGAGGGTGGGCAGACGACTTGTGTGCTGCCCTCGCCTGCAGGCACCGCCTCCAACAGCTCCCATTGGCTGGGAACGGGGAACCGCGGCCAATATGAGCTTCGGGGGAGGTACCCGTAGGCGAGGGCAGCGCGCAGAGCCCTCTGCCCTCCCCCTCCCCCAGGGGCTGCAGGGACATGGTGCCGGCTGCTTCTGGGAACGGCGCTGCCCAGGCTCTGGTGTGCGCCGCTGCCACCCTGGAGCCGCTCCAGGTAAGCGGCGCTGGGCTGGAGCCCGCACCCCAACCCCCTCCTGCACCCCGCACCCCAATCCCCTGCTCTGAGCCCCCTGCTGCACGCTGCCTGCACCCCAACCCTCTGCCGCACCCCGCACACTTCCTGCACCCCAACCCCCTGCCCTGAGCCCCCTGCTGCACCTCGCACCCCTCCTGCACCCCAACCCCCTGCCCTGAGCCCCCTCCTGCACTCTACACTCCTTCTGCATCCCAATCCCCTTCCCTGAGCCCCTTCATACACCCTGCACTCCCTCCTGCACCCCATCCCCCTGCTCCAGCCCTACATTCATGGTCCTGCATGCAATTTCCCCACCCAGATGTGACCCTCAGGCTGCAAAGTTTGCCCACCCCTGTTTTAGTGCGCAATGTGCTGAAATGCTTTTCCAGGAAGCCTCGTCAGGCCTGAGGGGACAGGAAAGAATATAAACAGTTCTTGAAAAACAGATTGGAACAGTTTTCATAACCTGTTTTCCCCCCCTAAGACAAATAAGATAGGAAGCAAACAATAATCCTACAGCATGTGCAAACTGTGTCTGGAGACTGATGTTTGTGCAACTGCTTATTGGAAAATGCAGTTTCAAAAGCAGCCATTTTAAAATCTTTTACTTTCAAAAGGATGTTAATCAATATCATCAAAACTTTCTCAAGGTGTCTCTGAAACTGGACCTACAAATCTGAAAGTATAAAGAATTTTATTTTTAGTTAGTAGGGGATCAAAAGCAGCCTTATATTGATGCCACGGTTGAAACCTTAACTATGGAGAGGCATCCACCTCTCTGCATTAAACCATACACCTGCAGAACCAGGCTTAGAACTCTGTACCTATAGTTCCAGAAACACAGGCCTCTACCACTTGAGTTAAAGGAAGAACTCTGTTAGACCCCCAAGCCTTATGTTTTTTCTACACTGAATTTGTCAGTACAGTCCAACACACATACACATGCATGTGTGTGTGAGCATGTGCATGTGTATATATGCATTCTGCAGTGTAAATGGGCTGTAGTGTAGTGTCTGATTCTGCTTCTATTAAAGACAATGGTAAAAAGCTCTAATTGAGATCAGCGGGAGCAGGACTGACCCAAAACTAACCACAACAAATAGTTGTTAATATTTTTGCTTAATTGCAACCTATTTCTTCAGGTGTAGCTGCCATGTCAGTTTAAGGAGTTCTAACTCTCTGGAAGGTGGTGGCAGGGGAGACTATAACTAGCCGTTGAAGAGCTAGGGAGAAAGGTACAGGTTCAAATCAATGATTTTCAATGACATGTAACTTAGGGACAGTTTGATGAATTTTCCTCAGACTTTACAGGAACATTCTCCTCTGCAATCAGAATAAATCTTGCAATCTTCAGGCCCAACCAGTTTTCTACGCCAAAGTTACAAGGTAGAGGGAGATCAGGAATGGGCTTTGTAATGGAAGCTACTGTCCTGCCCCTGCATAACATGTACTGACTTGCTATCCTGATGTTTGGGTTCAGTGTATATATGGAGCACACAGACAACATCTTGAAAGCTGTGGAAGACATCTCCAGTGTTGGGGTCCCAGAGCTGATTAATTCTGCTAATGATGGATATTCTTCTACTTACCCCACGCTGACCAGGTAATAACATCAACAAAGACCTTGAATCTCATGTGCTCCACAATAGCAATCACTGGCTTCCAACATTCAGATATCTTATTGTCTGATCTGTCTTGTTTTATGTTAAAGTTTCACGCTAGTAATGTTGATACATCTGGGAACTGCTAGGCATTTTCTTAGCAGTTCACATTAAATCTGTACAAAGTCAGCTTTAGCCAGTGACAAAATTCCACCATGCTTCGGAGCAGGGTTGTTTATTATTCCTGAACCAATGCTAATAGATGAACATACAGCAGTCAATCATTGGGTGCTGATGGCCAGTCTGGAAGGTTGTGGTGGTGTACGGTTGTGATGGTTCTCAGGGTGCCTAAGGCTGAGTCACCTTGTTACCTTCTGCCTCCAGTGAGAGGGAGACTTGCTTGTGCTTCACTGGGAGTCAGCTCCCTGATGTCTCCAGTCTGTCAGCCTCCTAGACAATCGCCTCTGGGCTATGCCAGCCCCTGCTTTGCCTTGCAGGTAACAATAGATGCACCCCCAGTCCCCGAGCCTCTTTGATGAGTTTCCCTGTTACGATCAGCCCTTTATCGACTGAACATTCACAGAAATACCAGGTCTGTTGTCCCCAAGGGAACTGTGTACACACCAGTTTGAATGGTTCAACTCAGGATCAGCTCCTTATACAAAACCACAGCACTGAGGTATATTTAAACAATCATAAGTTTATTATCCAAGAGCATACTTCCAGTATAGATACATAACTCCTGAGATTGTAGTGGTATATAATTTTACAATGCTACTCACAACTGTGTGACACTGGCTTTCCTTTGATACCTTACATGACATTTTTTGATGAACCAGGATATACATACCAGAATCAGGATATACTTGTAACCAGTGCCATCCCAACATCAAGGGAAGGGATTCTACTCCACATATTTCTTGGTCCCCCAAAAGAATGGGGGATGGAGACCAATTCTTGATCTACACCAACTAAATGTATTCATCTGAAAATCAAAATTCTGCATCGTGACATTGACATCAATAATCCCCTCTCCAGAATAGGGCACATAGTTTGTGGCTCTTGACATGTAAGATGCTTATGTTCACGTAGACATTTATCTATCGCACAGAAGATTCCTCATTGGGCAAGACCACTAACAACTCACAGTCCTCCCATTCGGACTAGCTACAGCACCCAGGGTCTTTACAAAAGTCCTTTCAGTGGTGGTGGCTTGGATGAAAAGAAATGGCTTACTGTCTTTCCATATGACAACGACTGGCTCCTGACAGGCAGATCCAGCAGAGAAGTCCAGTCAGTGACCCTATTCCTATTCTGTCTACTATCTTCCCAGGGAAACTGTCAACAACGAGAAGTCCACTTTGACCCCCACGAGGTCCATAGACTTCATAGGAGCAACCCTTCATTCCACTACAGCAAGAGCCTATCTTTCCATGAAGAGATTGCATGCCATGAGTGACCTTGGACTACTGTCAGGATCTGTCTTTCCCTCCTAAGGCACATGGCCTCATGCACCTACATATCACCATTTGCCAGGCTTTATCGCTATTGCCTGTGAACCTGGCTTCAGTCTGTCTACTCACCAGACAAAGACAACCATCAATGCCAGAGTAACAATTCCAGCCATTGTTATGGCCTCTCTCTTTTGGTGGACATACACAGAGGAAGTTTGGGTGGGACTTCCTTTTCTCCCACCAATATCCAAGTTGACTGTCATCACAGATTCTTCCCCTTACGCTGAGGAGCCCTTTTCAACAATCACACTGCATAATGCACCTGGACCCCTCAGGAGGCCAGCTTGCACATCAACTTACTGGAATTAAGGTCAGTCTATAGGGTCTGCAAACATTTTCCTTCTGCTCATCTGATCCCAACACATCCAGGTAATGTCAAACATTATGTCGACTGTCTTCCACATAAACAAGCACATGAGGAAAAGATCCCTCTCCCTGTGTGTAGAGACAATGGACCTCTGGAACTGGCATATCAGAAATCACCTAAGCCTATCTGCAGTATACCTGCCAGGTGCACAGAACTCCCTAGCAGACAGTCTCAGCAGATATTTTTCAACGGACCATGAATGGGAGATTCATGATTCCTTTCTGAGCTAGATCTTCCCCAATGGGGAGCACCATCTTGGGCTCTCTTTGCCTCGCAGGTGAACAAGAAGTTCCCCTGTAGTGCTCCAGAAAAGCTCTAGGCTGCAACTCAAAGGCCGATGCTCTGCTGATATCCTGGATGAACCACCTCACATATGCCTTCCTTCTCATCCCACTAATACCACAAGTCCTGCAAATGATCCATCACAACAGGGCTCCAGTCATCCTTATTTCGCCCAACAGGCCGAAACAGTCCTGGTTCTTGGGCCTCTTGACAATTTCAACCTGTCTGCCCATTGACTTCCGACTGTTTCCGGTTCTGCTGACACAATACAACAGTATGATCGGTACCCCAGTCTAGGACCTCTGCAACTCAGGGCATGGTATTTGTATGGGCATAGACATAGAGCAATATGTTCAGTGGCAGTTCAATCCATTCTCAAACAAAGCAGGAAGGATTCTATCTGACCAAATGGAAGCATTTCTCCTCTTGGTCACAACAATGCCAGTTATCTCCAGAGACCGCTGGGATTCCTGTTATTCTAAAACACCTACTTACCCTTAAGACATCAGGCCTCTCTACTAGTTCCCTAAGGCTCCATCTTGCAGCAATCAGTGCCTTTCATCCTCCAGTTGAGGACCATGCTATCTTTACTTATCCTATGACAATTAGATTCCTGAGAGACTAATCAGAACTTTCACACTAGTGGTGAAACCAACACCACAATGGGATTTCAATCTCATCCTTTCAGTTCTCAGCAAACCTCCCTTAGAACCATTAGCTATGTCCCATCTCTCTATGAAAGTTGCCTTCCTAGTCTCCATCACATCAGCTAAAGGGGTGAGAGAGCTGGGGGGCATTCATGGCAGATCTGCCATATACCATCTTTCATAAAGAGAAGGTCTCTCTTTGCTTCCACCCAAAATTCATCCCTAAAGTAATTTCGGAGTTTCACATGAATCAAATCATCCACTTACTGTTATTTTTCTTCACTCTGTAGACTTCCGACAGGGAGTGGCATTTTATTTACAGAGAACAAAAGCAATTAGAAAAATACCTAGATTTTTTTATCACCATAGAAGAGTGATCAAGGGGTCACGCTCTTTCTGCACAGAGGCTCTCTAAGTGGATCTTGGGCTGCATCATCCTTTGTTACCAACTAGCTCACACTCTACCCCCCCCCCCGGGTGAGCACCCATTCCAAAAGAGTGCAAGCAACCTCTGCAGCATTTCTGAAAGACATACCCTTACTAGATATATAGGGTGGCTACCTGGAGCTCCATACACACCTTTAGAAGACAGTATGCATTGGTCCAGACTTCTACTGCAAATACAGCTGTGCAGTCATCAGTACTACAAATGTCCATACCATCTGCATCCTCTCACCCATCTCATTTGACTACTGCTTACTAATCTCCCAAAGATGGAATAGGGACCAGCCCTCGAAGAAGAAATGGAGGTTACTTTCCTGTAACTGGAGGTTCTTTGACATATGTGTGGTCCCTATCTGTGATCTACTATTCACTCTCAGCCCCTCTGCTGCCGATTGTGACCAAATACATGGTAAGAAAAGGAAGTGGAGAAGCATCGGTCTTCAGCTCCCCTTAATGCCCTCGGTTTGGAGCAACAGGAGAACAACTGCACATGTGTAGTCCAATGGACACTGCTTACTAAAAGTCTCTGGACTCAGGCGCATGGAGTGCATGCATACATGTGGAATACAGATAGGGACCACATATCTTGAAAAACCTCCAGTTACAGGTAAGTTACCTTCATTCTCCTTCTGCTGCCTTGTACTGTTAAACTGAGAGGTGCTGATCACTGGATGTATCACAGACCTCCTTGAACATGATGATTGTGAACTAGTCCTTGATGCTTTTGAACTCATGCTTCAGTTAACATAACTAAAAATAAGTTATTCATGAGCTCTCACTGAAGACAAAAGGAGGTTTAGACTGAGTGGCTGGAAATCGGCTACAATTTGAGAGTTATGGGTGGCAGTTTTATTTTGGGGGGAATGTAATCACAGTATTTGCTGGGGGGAGGGAGAACTAGACATGATTAATAGATTCTTAGTTTCCAAAGCCAGAAGGAAACATTGTGAGCATCTAGTCTGACTTCCTGTAATAACGTAGGCTGCAGGACTGCCCCACAATAATTCCTAGAGCAGATCTTTTAGAAAAAAATCCCATCTTGAGTTAAAAATTGTCAGTGATGGAGAATCCACCATGACCCTTGGTAAATTGTTCCAATGGTTATTTACCTTCACTGTCAAAAGTGTACACCTTATTTCCAATCTGAATTTGTCTAGCTTCAACATCCAGCTATTTGGTCGTATTATACCTTTCTCTGCTACTGTGAAGGCTTCCTAGTAAGGGAGGGGTAATTAGGGAATGGAGGAGGGGGGAAGGAGGGTTTGGGATTGCAGCGAAGGGGAAAGGGATGAATGGTAGGAGAGGCAAGATAGGTTGGGGACTCAGTTGAGGTAGGCATGGCACCACACAGCTCTCCCAGTGGACCCTAGCCCCCAGCTCTGCCTGTGCATTCCAACCACCCAGCACCCCAAGCTTCCTGTACCCTGTAGCCCTGCCAGTATACCCAACTCCTCTACATCCCCCAGCTGTGCCAGTGGACCCCAACATTCCTAACCATCAGCTCTATCAGTGCATCCCCACATCCTGCACCTCAACCACCCTAAAGCCCCAGATCTATCAGTATACCCCAATCACTCTGCACCCCAATTTTCTGCATGCCACAGCTCTGCCAGTACACCCCAACCCCTGCACACCACAGCTCTGCCAGTGAATCCCTACCATGAACCTATTTTCTCTGCACCCCAACTTTTCCAGTTCACAGTGATCTCACTGCATTTTCCAACTCTGCCAGTGCACCCCAACCACCCTGCAGCTCCAACCCTGCCAGTGAATCCCAACAACCCTGCACCTCAACTCCATGCACTCCATAGCTCTGCCAATGCATCTCAACCACTCTGCACTGCAACCCCTCTGCACCCCCAGCTCTGCCAGTGCATCCCAACCCCCCACACTCCCCAAAATGTTGGGAAGTAGAAATTGACATGTGAATGCTTCCTGGGAGGGGAGAGATAATTAGGGGGCATAGGAGTGAGTTTGTGGCTGCAAGAAGGGAGGGGAAATAAATTGGGATGAGTGGTAGGGGAGGGGAGAGAGGTTGGGTACTCAGGTGAGGGAGGCTTGGATGTTAGAGGGAATGGAGGGGTGGGGTCTGGGGGGTGAGTGACAGGGGACCTGGGGAAGAATTGTCAGCCCCACACTCTCGCCTCTCGTGTTTGCCCAGTTCTAGAGGATTCTTGCTTCTTTAGACCCCGCTCCTTGCTCCTCTAATATGATCTGGGATATGGTGGGTACTTTTGCCTCTGGGGGTGTGAGCCCTTGTCGCTGCCCCCTGTGTGTGTGCCAAGGTCTGGGGGGACCTATGCCCATCTGCAGGGATTGGAACCTTTCTCCCCAGCCTTGTGTGAGCCAGGATCTCTGGAAGTCCTGCCCCTTTGAGTGGGGCGCTGAGAACCAGTAGACTGCATACCTCTCACAGGTTCTAAAGCAGTGGTTTTCAAACTGCGGGTCGTGATCCAGTACTGGGTCGTGGAATGTAAGGCACTGGGTTGTGGCGGCTCTGGTCAGCACCACCAACCGGGCTGTTAAAGTCCCTTTGGCAGTGTTGCCTGGCGAAGGCAGGCTAGTCCCTACCTGTTCTGACACCACGCTGCGTCCTGGAAGTGGCCAGCAGCAGGTTTGGCTCCTAGGCCAGGGCGTTGGGGTGGGCGGTGCTTGCGGGTGAAAGCTAGGTGGAGCTGCTTGCGCACCTCTGCCTAGGAGCTGGACCTGCTGCTGGCTGCTTCCAGGGCGCAGCGCGGTTCACGGTGCCAGGACAGGTAGGAAGCCTGCCTTAGCACCCCTGCTGCACTGCTGACTGGGAGCTGCCTGAGGTAAGCCTGCGCCCCAATCCCCTGCCCCAGCCCTGAGCCCCCCAAAACCCAGAGCCCCTTCCTGCACCCAAACCCCTCATCCCTGGCCCCACCCCAGACCCTGCATCCCCATCCCAGAGTCCTGACCCCCTCCCGCACTCCAACCCCCTGCCTCAGCCCTGAGCCCCCCCACACCCTGAGCCCCCTCCTGCACCCCAAAGCCCTCACCCCTGCACTCCAACCCTCTGCCCCAGCCCTGAGCCCCTCCCACACCCCAAACCTCTCATCCCCAGCTCCGTTGGGCATCAACAATTTTCTTCAACTGGGTCTCCAGAAAAAAAGTTTGAAAACCACCCTTCTAAAGCACTCAGGAGGGGTTGGGAATACCCAGGGAGATAAATGGAACAGTTCACACATCTCAGAGCTATTGTTCCAGGCTCTATCATCTCCATGGGCTGAGAACATCACATTGAGATGAATGTGTCACTTTACCCCCCCTGAGCCTCTTAAACTGCAGATGCGTGTGTAGAGGCCCCCTTTCCCTCCTTTGACCCTCTATCCTTCATGTTTAAAGGACAATGCTTCCAAGTGCTCTAAAATCCACATGCGTGCACAGATTTTCTTCAAATTTGCTATGACTTGTGGGAGTGCAGAGTAGGGTGAGTGACTGCGAGGCAGTCGCAGCTCTCTCTCTGTCTGTCAAGGAGGGAGGACACGTCCCCTAGCTACAATGCCTCTGGAGCGACTCAATTCAGGGTGGAATTAGCCGACAGTTAGTAGGCCCAATCCTGCAGTCCAGGCCTGGCAGCAATTGAGTCTGAGAGACCTGACCCTCAGACAGGGCAGGACAGCCAGCAATTAAGGGCTTTGGTCTGCAGTCAGGCAGAGCAGCAGTGAGTCTAGGGGGACTCAGGCCCTTGAGCAGGGCGGGGCACCAACAGTTAAGGGGCTCTGACCTTGAGTCAGGGCAGAACAACACAGCAGTCTAGGGGGATCAGTTCTCTGGCAGGGCAGATAGCAAAACCGTCCAGCGTCCTAGCTCGGGTGGACGACAGACCAATGCAGGCCTCTTGGCTTAAAGGTCGGGAGGCTGCCACCCCCAGAGGTGCGGTGGCAGGGGGTAGGGAGACGCAGGCCCACCCAACTCCACTGCGTCCCAGCCCAGGGCCCTAACAGTGGCTGAGTAGTCCGCCACTGGATCAGCAGGGAATCCAGGCGTAACACGCTGGCCAGCTTGCAGTCAGTAACACAGCTGAACCCTATTCGGCTTCCTTGGGCTCCTTCCCATTCGGGGGTATCTGGGTTCCAGTGTCATTATTTGTCTCACCAGCGTAAATGACTAGAGGCAGCCCCAACAGCTCCTTGGTGTCTCTGGTGCCTGCCAGCTCCAGCAGTCCCTCTGGGTCTCTGGCACTGTAGCGGCTTCGGTGGGGTCCAAGCTCCAGCTGTGGGTGGGAGATGTCCTGCTTCTCCAGCAGCTCTTCTCCAACTGAGCTGGAGGGCCCGCCTTTTATATTTCCAGTTCCTGTCCTGCCCCTCTGCTTCCGGCTAGGTAGTCGCGGGTGTCCCGGCTCTGCCCACCAGGGGGCGGTTTTGGCTCTCTCCCTGTCCGTCGAGGAGGAAAACCACACTCCCTCGCTACATTTCCTCCCTCTAGTCCAGCCCCCACTCTCTGGGGCTGGTATGGTCCCCCTTCCCCAACTGGGAGAGACCATCAGTGCTTGCATTCTCCTTACCTGCCCTACGTTGCATGGTAAATGCAAACAGTTGAAGGGCAAGATACCACCTCGTTAGCCTCGCATTGGTGTCTTTCATTGTCTGGAGCCACTTGAGGGGGGCATGATCCATGACCACAAAGGAGGAGTCACCCAGGAGGTAATATTGAAGGGCCTCCACAGCCCATTTAACTGCTGGGGCCTCCTTCTTGATGGTCAAATAGTTATGTTCCCGGGGGAAGAGCTTTCGACTAATGTAAAGGATGGGATGTTCCTCTCCGTTGAGGGTCTGGGAGAGGACAGCCCCAAGTCGTCTGGACCACAAAACTACAAGAGAAATCAGAGCTATAAAGCACTGGTTTGTGGCAGAGATGGTCCTTTAGTGTCTAAAATGCTTCGGCACACTTGGGAGACCTGTGGATGCAGTGCGGCTGGTCCTTTGTTAAGAGTTGTGTCAGGGGATCGGCAATCGAGGGAAAGTTGGGAATGAAGCAGTGATAGTAGCCCACCAGCCCCAGGAATTGCTTCACTTGTTTCTTTGTGGTTAGGGCAGGGTGTTCTTGAATGGTCTGGACCTTCCCGACTAGGGGGCACACCTTCCCTCATCCCAGGACGTACCCCAAGTAGGTGGTCTGCTGGTAGCCGATTCAGCATTTCTTGGGGTTAGCCATCAGCCCTGTGGCTCGGAGGGGTCGTAGGACTGCCACCACCTGGCTCAGGTGCTCCTCCCACTGATGGCTGTAGATCATGACGTCCTTCAGGTAGGCCGCAGCACACTCAAGTTGTGACTGGTTGATCCCTCAACCGCTGGAAGGTTGCAGGGGCCCCATGGAGTCCAAAAGACGTGGGTAAACTGGTAGAGCCCGCTGGGGATAGCGAAAGCTGTCTCTTAGAATCATAGAATGTGAGGGTTGGAAGGAACCTCAGGAGGTCATCTAGTCCAACCCCCTGCTCAAAGCAGGACCAATCCCCAGACAGATTTTTGCCCCAGATCCCTAAATGGCCCCCTCAAGGATTGAACTCACAACCCTGGGTTTAGCAGGCCAGTGCTCAAACCACTGAGCTATCCCTCCCCCACTTCCTTTGAGCTTGGGTCCAGCGGGATCTGCCAGTACCCCTTCGTCAAGTCCAGGGTAGTGACACAGCGTGCTTCACCCAAATGGCAAGGAGTTTATCTACCTGGGGCATTGGGCATGCGTCGAATTTAGAAATGGTATTAACTCTCCGGAAATCAGTACAGAATCACCAGGTCCAATCTGGCTTAGGGACAAGCACAGTGCGGTTGCGCCATTCACTTTGCAACTGTTCTATGACCCCCTAGCTTCAGCATCACCTGCACCTCTTGTACCACCGCGTCCCACAGGCGGTGTGGGAGAGGTTGGGTGGTTTCACAAACTACCTCTCTGGGAGGGTGAGTTGGGGGTGTCCAGATGACGTGCTGGGCCAGCAGGGTCTGCCCCGGTACTGCTGTGACTGTCTGGGTGAAGGCCTCCAACAGATATCTTGCTTGCTTTTGCTGCTCAGGGGTGAGGTTTCTCCGAGGAGGGGTTCCCCCGTTCCGCCAGAGTGGGGATCTGGGGCCCTAGGTCCAGATATGGGGTTATTAGCAGACCCTCCTGCTCATGCCAGGCCTTCAAGAGGTTTCCATGATAGATCTGGTGCTTTTTCCGTCACTCCGGCTGGTGGACCTCATAAGTAACAGGGCCAACTTGGCAGATGATTTCGTAGGGGCCTTGCCACCAGGCTAGCAGTTTGGACTCCTCGGAGAGGAGCAACACAAGGACCCAGTCCCTGGGTTCAAAGGTCCGTGCTTGGGCTCCCTGGTTGTAGGTTTGGCCTTGGGCAGCCTGCAGATTTTCCTTTGTTAGGTCCCTAGCTCATGTCAGGTTCTCGTGCAGTCACAGGATGTATTGAAGGAGCTCCTGGGTCGGGGATGGGATGTGCTCCCAGGTCCCCCGCCTCAGGTCTAGCAGCCCCCATGGCTGGCGCCCGTAAAGCTGCTTGAATGGGGAGAACTGGGTGGAAGTTTGCAGTACCTCCCAAATGGCAAGCAGCAAAGGTGGGAGGAGTCTGTCCCAGTGGCACAACTCCTCCAGGGGGAACTTCCGTAGCATCCCCTGGAGGGTCCAATTGAACCACTTGACGAGGCCATCTGTCTGAGGGTGGTAAACTGAGGTTCGCCATTTTCGAATCCCTAGGAGACTGCACACTTCACGAAGCAGCCGTGAGGTGAAATTGGTCCCCTGGTCAGTTAGGATCTCACTAGGTAAGCCTACCCGAGCAAAGATTTTTAGAAGCTTGGCAGCGATGCTCCGTGCAGTGGTGGACCACAAGGGACAGCCTCGGGGAAGCGTGTGGCATAGTCAATGACTACCAGGATGTAGCAGTAGCCAGCCACACTCTTCGCAAGGGGTCCTTAGCAGGTCCATGGCAACCCTTTTGAATGGTGTCCGTAAGGTCACAGCATGTAGGGCCTGGCTGAATTCCGGCCAGTCCCACCCGAGGATGATGGGGGATGGGAGCTTCAGGGCGACTCCCACAGTCATCAGCCAGGTTATCCTATCAATCGTTAGGGATAGTTGAGCGCTTGGATACGCTTTCACATCCCCGTGGATGCAGCGAAGTCAGATTGGGCCGTGGATCAGGTCATTGTCCGGGACGAGGCACTTCCGCACTATAGTTTGGCCGCAGCTGGAGTCCACTAGGGCATCCACCTATCCACCATCCTCCCATCAAGGCCGGCAGGGACTGTCACCGTGGGGTTGGGATGCTGGCGGGCATGGGTTTTTCCGGCATAAACTTTGCCAAAGGAGCAGTCCATGGCGGGGCACTGCCTCTGGAGGTGTCCAAAGCGGCCACAACTAAAACAGGGCCCGATCTCAGCTGGTTCTTCGAGTGGAGTCCCTGTGGGTGCTCCACTTTAGGTGATTGTGCACCCCTGCGCCTCTAGTCAGAGAATTTCAACAGCAGTACCTGGCTGGGCCGCACATGCACTCTCCCTGTCTCGCGCCTGCAGCGACAATTAACTAGCGCTGTGCAGCCACCCCACTTCTCCCTGTTCCTTCTCAACCACTCTTAGTCAGAGTCGGAGCTCCAGCAGTGCCTCACTAACTTTACCTCAGACCATAGTGTTAGCAGTACATAACAGCTAGATTAGTGTTAGTCTGTAATAGTTAGGTTAGTTTACTAAGACCCTTTCTCTTTTTTTATTTCTTCCCCGTTTAAAAAACAAAACAAAAAACCTTTATCATTTTGTCCCACTTGGGGTATTTTCTTCAAAATGCCAGGACCTCCAGGCTTTAAACGTTGCCTCTCCTGCCACGAGGTAGTTCCACTTTCAGATGGACACTCTCAATGTGTCCAGTGCCTGGGGGAAACACATGTACCCCAAAAGTGCACCCATTGCCACAATCTCAAGGCTCGCACAAGAAAGACATGAGACCTTCAATTAAAACTTATTCTTATGGAGAAGTCCCCCCATCCAGTCTCAGACCCAGGGCCACAAGCTTCTCCCAGCTGCTGATCGCTGAATGCAGCATCTGACATGGCTCCCTCCTCCTCTACCCCACACGGGAGGGACCTGTCTCCTAAATGATGTGCAAAGAGGAGAGTTACCACCTCTCCTACCAAGTCCATGTCAAAGAGGAAGCGTTCCCCTACTCGGGCTCCAGCATCGGTACCGACTGCACTGCGGCAAAGTACCTACAAGTCAACAGGGACTTCTGGTACTGTCAAAGGTACAGACCCTACACAGGCAGCCTCTAAAAAGGAAGGCAGAGAAAAGACTGCTCATTCCACCATGGCACTGGTGGCACCAACTAAATACTCAGTGCCCAGTGCCTGTGCAGTTTCTAAGGCACTGAAGCCACTTGCTGGCTCTTTGCCACGTAGCAAGGATGCATCGGCACCGAAGTTTGCTCCGTCCCCCTTGATGCAGTTGATGTCGGCACCTGTTCCTCAGGCACTGCAACATCTCCTGGTACCGCAGGAACTCTCAGCACCGCAGCAAATGCAGACATCTCTGCTGGTACTGAAGTTACAACAGTTCCTTACACCTATGGACCTGTCAGTGGCCCTGGCACCTGAGTCACCTCTCCTTGGTACCAACAGTGCTTTGCTGTTTTCACCACCACACTCACCACTGGCTACATCTGCCCCTGTCTCCTCCAGCGAGAAGGACAAGGAAGGGGAAGTTTTTCCATCCCAACACTCCTCACCTTTGCAAGGCAGTATCAGATCTGAGCCACAAATGCAGCCTAGGCATCACTCCAGATCAGATTTCCAGGGATGGTATGGACACCCATGGGGACCTCCACCAGTGCTTTCCCCACCACAATGACCCCTGTGGGACCTGTGGGCAGCGTACAGGCAATACTACTCTGAACCCCCGCTGGGTTCCATGGAAGCTCATAGAGTCTCCTCAACAGCATCAATGGTGCCACTTGATGTTTCCCATGTGCAATCTTTTGAGGAAACAGAGGAGGTTGTGAACTAGGAGGCTATTCCTGTCACCAACCCTCCTCCCTCGCCTGAGACCATCATGCCTCCGCTACCTACTACCGGAAATCAATTCAAACAGTTTCAAGATCTGTTTAAAAGGATATCTGACACGCTCCAAATACCCCTTGAGGAAGTCACTGAATCACAGCACAAGCTCTTGGACATACGCCGCACATCGACCTCCTCCAAGATCGCCCTACCGATTAATGCCACAATCATGGAGTCCGCCACAGCCATCTGGCAGACTCCTGCCACAATCCCACCTACATGTAAGAGGGTGGATAAAAAATATTACATCCCTTCGAAAGGGCTGAAGACTCTCTCACCCTCAGCCAAACTTTCTGGTGGTAGACGCAGTTAATGAACGTGGCAGGCAACATTATTCCAGGACCACCCCGTACGACAGAGTGGAAGAGACTGGATCTACTCAGCCGCAAAGCTTATTCATTAGCGACATTACAATTTAGAATCACTAATTATGAAGCCCTAATGGCAAAATACAACCACTATTCCAAACTATCTGAATTTATTGACTGCATACCTGAAGAAAAAAGAGAACAGTTTACATCACTCATCTCAGGACACCTCTTGGCCCGCACAGCCCTTCAGGCATCTTTGGATTCCGCTGGTACGGCAGCTAAGTCCATCACTATGGCCATTGTAATGCACCGAGCCTCCTGGCTTCACTTGTCAGGGTGAAGGGAGGTGCAATCCACAGTAGAGGATCTCCCGCTCGAGGGTCCGAAACTGTTCACAGGTAAGACCAACAAATCCCTCCGCTAACTAAAGGATTCGAGAGCCACTCTCAGATCTCTTGGCATATATACACCTGCAACAAAACGTAAACAGGGCATGTATTACACCTCACAACGTTTTAAACAGGCTCCCTATATGCAGACCCAGAGACAATACAATCCTCATTTGCACAGACAAAGACCACCCAAACGTAGAACAAACTCTTCTCAATGCACTGCACCATAACAATCTATCCCTAAACATCAAATTTGAAGGTTTGGTCGAGGGCTTGACAGACCTCCCCCAATTACCAGGGCTGACACCACTCTCCATCAACCATCCATTTACAGGTCATCTAATACCATTCTACCCAATATGGCAAACCATCACTTCCGACAAATAGGTATTGGAAATAATCAAAACAGGATACTCCATCCAGTTGTCTCAATCCCCCCCTCCCCACCGTCCCTCCCCATCCCTTCTCAGGGACCCCTCTCACGAGCTCCTCCTGAGACAGGAAGTAGAGTACCTTCTACAACTCAGTGAAGTAGAACCAGTGCTGCTACAACACAGAGAGAAAGGGTTCTATTCCTGTTATTTTTTTTAACCCAGAAAAAGTCTGGGGGATGGAGACCTATTCTCAGTCTCAGGAACCTAAATAAATTTGTCAAAACGCAACGATTCTGTGTGGTTACTTTAGCAACAATCATTCCAGCTCTGGAACGAGGGGATTGATTTGCAGCCCTTGACCTGCAATATACTTATTTTTATGTCACCATTCATCCAGCACACAGACGATTTGTCCGATTTGTCGTTGGGCAGGATCACTATCAATACACGGTACTGCCCTTTGGCCTTTCCACGGCTCCTCCAGCATTTTCCAAAGTTTTGATAGTGGCAGCAGCCAACCTACACAAGCAAGGGGTAATGATATACCCATATTTAGATGACTGCCTCCTCAAGGCTCCCACTCGGAAAGAAGCCATTGAAGCTACACAAAAGACAATATCACTCTTCACAAACCTCAGCCTGCAAATAAACCTTCAAAAGTCAACATTAACACCAGTTCAAGAACTGGAATTCATTGGGTCCCATCTAAACTTGCTAGAAGCGAAAGCCTCTTTACCATTTCACAAATTTGTCACCCTAGTGAACCTGATCAATACCATGGTGAGCAGTCCACAAACATCTGCCAGGACCTGCCTCTGACTACTGGGACACATGGCGGCGACCGTTTATGTTGTCCAACAAGCCAGACTGCGCATGCGCTGCCTGCAGGGGTGGCTCTGGACGGTGTACCTCCAACACAAATAGTCTGAAAAAACTTTTAACATGCCAACAAAAGTCAAAAGACTCCCTTCAGGGTGGACCCGCTCGCACAGTGTGTGTGCAGGTATCCCTTTTCTATAGATTTCAGAGTAGCAGCCGTGTTAGTCTGTATCCGCAAAAAGTGGGTTGTAGCCCACGAAAGCTTATGCTCTAATAAATTTGTTAGCCACTAGTACTCCTGTTATCTTTTCTATAGACTTCCCCAAACTGATACTCACAATAGATGCCTCCCTATTGGGGTGAGGTGCCCACTTAGACAATCTCACCATCCAGGGCAGATGGTCTTCTTCGGAATCAATGCTGTACATAAATGTTCTGGAATTGTGAGCAGTTCGCAATGCTTACACACATTTCCTGCCTCTGATCAAAAACAAGGCAACAGAGATCATGACGGACAATGTGGCCTGCATGTTCCACATAAACAAACGAGGAGGAGCGAGGTCACACTCCCTATGTGCGGAGGCCATAATGCTGTGGACATGGTGTATTCAGCCCATCTCCATATCAGCTGTTGTTAGATGTTTGGCTGCGTGTGTGTGTTCTTTGTGTGCTGTCCCAGCTCTGCGCAGATACTTGGCACAGCAGACCTCAATCGAACTGCCCAATGACCACAAGATCTGTTAAGGTATGAAGGTGCCCGGCCAGATTTATTGTCGACGAAGCAAGGTAATAGCACCTGGCAGACTCTACGAGGATACTAAGACATGTATGCCCGTGACAATGGACGCAGCTCAGTGAATGGCAGGATTTTCCTTTCCCCCCTAAACTGGATGAAGGGTTAAGACGAGGTATTCCAACATTTATAATCTGAGACAAATAATCTGGGATAAAGAAATTACGTATCACCTTACATGTTTCATGACATTTGTTACCTCCCCTTGTACTTTCCTCCTGATGTTTCAGACAAAACATTCCTATTAACTACTTGTCTTTGTACTTTTACTCCTGAGGTTTCAGACAAAATATCACTATTCATCACTTTTGTCAAACCATTTTAGCATGTGCTAGGTTGGAGTGTTCTTGTGCTGGCTTGCTGGAATGTGTTTACATATTCAGTGAGTTTTAGCAATACTGGTGCCAAGTTCATATACTGGACACTGCCTTGCAGGCAAGCATCTGCTTTTGACAGGGCCTGATTGTTGCTCATAGCATAACTTTTGCTGACTTTGGTTAAGGCCCCACACCAGGCCCGTACTCTCTCTTTCTACTACATCAGCCACATACCTACCAGGATCTCAGAACATCACTGCAGACATGGTAAGCCGAAAGTTCTCCCACGACCACAAGTGGGAAATAAACACCTCAGTGATTCACAACATATTCTAACAATGGGGCTTCCCCATAAAAGGTCTATTTGCCACGAGTTGGAACAGTGAATGTCCAACATTCTGTTCTGGAGCAGGCCTGGGACTAAGATCCAGAGGCGACGCCTTCTTCATTCGATAGGATGCGCCTCTCCTATATGTCTTTCCCCCAAACCTGTTGCTGGCCAGGGTTATCCACAAGAACAGAACCAACCAAGCCAAAGTCATCCTGATAGCCCCAGCCTGGCCCAGGCAAACCTGGAATCCATGCCTACAACAGATATCCGCATGCCAACGTCGTGTCCTCCCACTTCTTCCAAACCTCTTATCACAGGACACAGGCCAGACCTTGCATCCAAACCTGGAGACACTCCATCTAGGAGCTTGGCTCCTCAGTGGTTCCAAGGCAAGGAGATGATCTGTTCTGAGGAAGTTAAAGATATTTTGTTAAACAGAAGACTGTCAACTACATGCAAGTGGAACAGATTTCACATGTGTCTAAACCAGGAGTAGGCAAACTACGGCCCACAGGCTGGATCCGGCCCGTCAGGGCTTTGGAGCCGGCCCGCAGGATTGCCACCCCTTTGGCGCCACGGGCCCCGTGCCACTCCTGGAAGCAGCCAGCACCACGTCCCTGCGGCCCCCGGGGGAGGGGGTGCAGAGGGCTCCGTGCGCTGCCCTTGCCTGCAGCACCGCCCCCCGCAGCTCCCGTTGGCCGGGAACGCATCCCCACACACACCCTGCACTCCCTCCCGCGCCCCAGCCCTACATTCATGCCCTGCATGCAATTTCCCCACCCAGATGTGGCCCTCGGGCCAAAAAATTTGCCCACCCCTGGTCTAAACAAACAAATAGAAGCCATTACCTCTACCCTGCCAGTAGTCCTGGATTACTTACTCCAATTTAAGAAATCTGGTCTTTCAATGAGCTTGATATGAGTTCACCTGGCAGTGATCACGCTCTTCTGCCACAAAGTTGATGGGGTCTCAGTCTTTGCACATCCAATTACCAAAAGATTCCTACAGGGTGTACGTAACATCTACGCAGAACCCAGAGCCCCAACTCCTCCATGGGACCTCACTCTAATTCTTCAGTCCCTCACAAGTGCCCCATTCAAGCCTTTGACTATGTACGCACTACCATACCTGTCCATGAAAGTAGCTTTTCTTGTTGCCATCACGTCTGCAAGGCGTGTAGGAGAACTCAGGACCCTTATGGCACACCCTCCATACACAATCTTTCTCAAAAATGAGGTCACTCTAAGGCTGCACCCAAAGTTTCTACCTAAAGTCCCTTCTTCATTCCACATTAATCACCCATTCATCTTCCCATCTTCTTTCCTAAACCTCACAAGAACAAACAAAAGGCAGCATTCCACACCCTGGACGTCAGAAGGGCACTAGCATTTTATCTAGAACTGACCAAAGTGATCAGAAAGACTCCTAAATTGTTTCTCTCCACGATGTAATGGTCCAAAGGCAAACCCATAGCTAAGCAGAGACTTTCCAAATGGATTTCTGGCTGCATCCAGCTTTGCTACCGCCAACATGAACTGCAACCTCCATCTCGGATCAGAACACACTCCACAAGATCTGTAGCCACATAGGCACGTCTTTCAAAAAAGCTACCGATCACCAACATATGTAAAGCAGCCACTTGGACATCCTCTCACACACTCATGCAACACTACGTCATTGACCAGGACTCAGCCTCTGACACTCAGACCTAACTCCGAAGTCTCTCCTTCCCCCGAGGGGCACTGCTCTACAGTCACAGAGGGTTCTTCTTTGAGTGCTGTCCCTGTGGGTGCTCCACTCCAGGTGACGATGCTTCCTGGCGCCATTGATCGGAGATCTTCGGTAGCAGTGCCTGGTTGGGACACACACACTCAGCTGCTGTCTCGCAGCGTCGTTAGGGTCTGCCTGAGTGCGTGTGTCCTGCACCCCCCTCAGTTCCTTCTCAACCGTCCTCGGCTGAAGATGGGACTCGGGGCAGTGCTCAAATCTTTCCTGGTTCCTGTAGAAAATAAGTAGAGAAAAACAGAAATAGTTAGCTAGACATTTCCCAGTTCTCCTTTTCCTTTAGCATAGTTCGTTAGTATAAAAAAAAAATTTCCCCGTTAATCTCTTGTTGAGACTTCCCCGGCCGCTCATACTTTGATGATGCTGGGGTCCCCAGGCTTTAAGAAGTTTGGCTCCTGCAAGGAGTCTATGATGGGCACTCACTTTGTGTCAAATGCCTCGGCGAGACACACGTCCCTGCGAAGTGTCTCCACTGTGCCAACTTAAAAACTAGAGCTCGTAGTGACAGAAACTTGTGGCTAAAAATGCTCCTGATGGAGAAAGCTCTGCAGTCGCCTATGGAGAAGGACAGTAAACCACCTCCCTCACGCTCCCCTGCCAAGTCGGAACCGACCGGGAGCACGGCTTCACCCTCTCACGCAAAGAGGCAGGAAGCCCTGATGTCTCCTCTCAGAGACACTCAAGGGTAAAGGATCTCCTGCAAGGTCTTTACCCTTGGTGCTGACAGCACCGAGAGCAGGCACCTCTGACTGCACCAGCACTTCAGCAGCAGCTCACGCGGGGCGCAAAGGCAGGGACCCGACTTTCCACAACGGATAGCTCTCCTTGGCACCGGTCCCGCCGGCACCGACGATGGACCCAGTGCCAGCAAGTGCGTTCCACCCCGGTGCTGACAAGAACATTGGCACCGAGCCTGCCCGCCATCCCCGGAGCAGATTCAGAACCCCTGCGGGGCTCTTACAAATGTTTCACGGCTCCTGCTAAAGCGGTAGCCAGAAATCACTCCGGGCTACCGCTCACACTCCACGCTCTGCAGCACACCAGCCTAGGGAGCAGCAACAATTTCTGCACCAGGAGGATATCTCCGTGGCTCCTGAGCCTGACTCTCCGCTCCTAGACACGGAGCACTCACTGGTTGAACAACAGCTCTCGCCACCTGACCTGGCTACTTTCACTGACAGCGAGAACGGCATACAGCAGCAGGCAGAGTTCTCCCTGCCTGATTCTCCCCCTCCACCGGAGCCACACATATCCCAAGACACGGCACACCATAAGAACCAGACTCAATTTCCCTACGTTGTCCCATAGTGGGCGGGACCCCACTTTTTCTACCCAGTGCCCTGGCATCAGTGGTACCCATGGTCAGCTCCTGCCACCGCTCTTCTTTGAGCCCCTTCCACCAGACCGCAAGCTCTTCCTGCGCCTATATCCCCAGATCCATCGACATCTAGAGCTCCTGAACCCCCTCTTGAAGCCGCAGAGGACGCCCTCATGCCGACACACCCACAAAACGTGGACGACTTTAAGCAGTTCCAGGAACTTTTCAAGAGAGTGGCACTCAGCCAAGACATCCCTTTGGAGTTCATTGGAGCTCACTTGGACTCAATTCGAACCAGAGCCTCGCTTCCACACACCAGATTTCTCACTATTACGCATCTCATACGCAAAATCTCTGTTCGCCCCAGAATACAGGCACGGACCTGCCTACAGCTTCTTGGTCACATGGCAGCCACCACCTTCGTGGTCAAATACACCAGGCTGCACATGAGATGCCTTCAGGGTTGGCTCAACTCCAACTACAAACCCAGCAGACATAGTTTCTGCATAACACTGACTCTGCCAGCGAACGTATTGGCCTCCCTACATTGATGGACAAAACCAGAGAACCTATGCACGGGTGTTCCCTTCCATCCACACTCCCCAGTACTCCTGCTCACCACAGACGCTTCCCTGATAGGTTGGGGAGCACAACTAGGCGAACACAAGGTACAGGGCTGCTGGTCCCTATCAGAGATGCATCTGCACGTCAATCTTCTAGAACTCAGAGCCGTCAGGTACGCTTGCCTTCACTTTCTTCCCACCATAAAGAACAAGTCAATTCGAGTTCTGACGGACAATATAGCATGTATGTTCTACATCAACAGGCGGGGGGGAGCACGATCTGACTCCCTATGCACAGAAGCCATCCGATTATGGAATTGGTGCATACAACATTACATAGAAATCACCGCTTCCTACCTGCCTCTGTGTCACAACACTACCACCGACACACTCAGCAGATACTTCTCCGAAGAACACGAATGGGAATTGCATCCCATGATTCTCCGACAGCTGTTCTCCCACTGGGGCACTCCGTCGATAGACTTGTTTGCCACTCCTCAAAACCGCAAATGCCATCTATTTTGCTCCAGAGCAGGACTCGGGAACGCATCTCTAGGGGATGAGTTCCTCATTCCTTGGAACAACTCCCTCATGTACGCTTTTCCACCGATTCCACTGATAGACAGGGTTCTATGCAAGATCAAAGAGGACAAGGCCCGGGTCATACTTATTGCCCCACCTTGGCCCAGACAGACATGGTATCCTTACCTGCTATGCATATCCATCCGTCCTCCAAGGACTCTCCCCGACAGCTAAATCTGCTCTCCCAGAAAAACGGTCGGCTTCTCCATCCGCAGCTCCGGAAACTCCATCTGACGGCATGGTTCCTTCATGGTTTCAATCCCACGAATTAGCCTGCTCAGAACAGGTCCAATCTGTCCTCCTGCACAGTAGAAGGGACTCCACTCGTAAGACTTACCTGCAGAAGTGGAAACGCTTCTCCGTCTGGTGCTTCCACAGACGCCTGACACCCCAGACTGCAACCCTCCCTGACATCTTAGTCTACCTTTTTGAACTAAAACAGGACGGGCTCTCGCTCGGTTCTATCAGAGTACACCTCGCG
The DNA here is from genome assembly GCF_028017835.1 of Emys orbicularis. Classification (NCBI taxonomy): domain Eukaryota; kingdom Metazoa; phylum Chordata; order Testudines; family Emydidae; genus Emys; species Emys orbicularis. Next base: position 77,924,942 of record NC_088689.1, on the reverse strand, counting down.
GCCCTTACCACCTTCCATGACACTCTGGACAGCTATTCACTTTTTGCCCACCCCACCATGAAATGCTTCCTCAAGGGCTGCATAATCTCTACCCTGAGATTCATTCACCAGTAACCTCCTGGAATCTTAACCTAGTTCTCTGTGGTCTCATGAAACCTCCTTTCGAGCCCCTGGCTACCTCATCCCTGCTCCACATGTCTATGAAAGTGGCTTTCTTGGGTGCCATAACGTCATACATAGAATAGCAGGGTTGGAAGGGAGGTCATCAAAGCAGGACCAATCCCCAACTAAATCATCCCAGCCAGGGCTTTGTCAAGCCTGACCTTAAAAACCTCCAAGGAAGGAGATTCCACCACCTCCCTAGGTAACACATTCCAGTGCTTCACTACCCTCCTAGTGAAAAAGTTTTTCCTAATATCCAACCTAAACCTCCCCCACTGCAACTTGAGACCATTACTCCTTGTTCTGTCATCTGGTACCACAGAGAACAGTCTAGATCCATCCTCTTTGGAACCCCCTTTCAGGTAGTTGAAAGCAGCTATCAAATCCCCCCTCATTCTTCTCTTCTGCAGACTAAACAATCCCAGTTCCCTCAGCCTCTCCTCATAAGTCATGTGCTCTAGCCCCCTAATCATTTTTGTTGCCCTCCGCTGGACTCTTTCCAATTTTTCCACATCCTTCTTGTAGTGTGGGGCCCAAAACTGGACACAGTACTCCAGATGAGGCCTCACCAATGTTGAATAGAGGGGAATGATCATGTCCCTTGATCTGCTGGCAATGCCCCTACTTATACAGCCCAAAATGCCGTTAGCCTTCTTGGCAACAAGGACACACTGTTGACTCATATCCAGCTTCTTGTCCACTGTAACCCCCAGGACCTTTTCTGCAGAACTGCTGCCTAGCCACTCGGTCCCTAGTCTGTAGCAGTGCATGTGATTCTTCCGTCCTAAGTGCAGGACTCTGCACTTGTCCTTGTTGAACCTCATCAGATTTCTTTTGGCCCAATCCTCTAATTTGTCTAGGTCCCTCTGCATCCTATCCCTATCCTCCAGAGTATCTACCACTCCTCCCAGTTTAGTGTCATCTGCAAACTTGCTAAGGGTGCAGTCCATGCCATCCTCCAGATCATTAATGAAGTTATTGAACAAAACCGGCCCCAGGACCGACCCTTGGGGCAATCTGCTTGATACCGGCTGCCAACTAGACATGGAGCCATTGATCACTACCCGTTGAGCCCGACGATCTAGCCAGCGTCAACAAGAAGGGTTGGTGAAATAAGTGCCCTGATGGCCTACCCTCCCTACACCATTTTCTCCAAAGACAAGGTTACTATGCGACCCCACCCCAAATTCCTTCCCAAGGTGGTGTCTACCTTCCACCTTAACCAGCCAATACACTTACCTGTATTCTATCCCAAGCCTCATACGACCCCGCAGGAAGTGGGCATTACATACTGTGACAAAGTTCCTCCTCTATCTTGGTGGGTCCTGCGCTTATTGGCGGATTTTCTTGCCTCAGCGATTCACCATGTGGGTTGGGGAACAGCCCAGAGACCTTCCCCTCTGGGAGAACCCACAGTCCAGGTCAATTGGGAAGTTTGGGGGGAACCCGGGCCCGCCCTCTACTCCGGGTTCCAGCCCAGGGCCCTGTGGACTGCAGCTGTCTATAGTGCCTCCTGTAACAGCTGTATGACAGCTACAACTCCCTGGGCTACTTCCCCATGGCCTCCTCCAAACACCTTCCTTATTCTCACCACAGGACCTTCCTTCTGGTGTCTGATAACGCTTGTGCTCCTCAGTCCTCCAGCAGCACACCCTCTCACACTCAGCTCCTTGCGCCTCTTGCTCCCAGCGCCTCACACTCGCACCACAAACTGAAGTGAGCTCCTTTTTAAAACCCAGGTGCCCTGATTAGCCTGCCTTAATTGATTCTAGCAGCTTCTTCTTAATTGGCTCCAGGTGTCCTAATTAGCCTGCCTGCCTTAACTGGTTCTAGCAGGTTCCTGATTACTCTAGTGCAGCCCCTGCTCTGGTCACTCAGGGAACAGAAAACTACTCATCCAGTGACCAGTATATTTGCCCTCTACCAGACTCCTGTACCCCACTGGTCTGGGTCTGTCACATATCCCTCCCCCCTGCTCAACGCCAAGGGGTTGGGCAGCTCGGGACGCCAGACAGTGCACACGTGATAAGCCATCGGCGTTGCCATGATGGCTCCCTGCTCTGTGTTGCACACGGAACTGGAAAGGTTGGAGGGATAAGAACCATCTGGTCACCCTTGTGTTCTTCTCCTTGTTCCGCTGCAGCCATTGAAGAGGGGCATGGTCGGTCACGAGGACAAATCTGCGCCCGAGCAGGTAGTAGCGCAATGTTTCCATGGCCCATTTTAAAGCGAGGCATTCTCTCTCCACCACTGCATATTTTTGTTCCCTTGGAAGGAGTTTCCGACTGAGGTATAGAATTGGGTGTTCCTCCTCCCCGACCATCTGTGATAGAACGGCCCCCAACCCTACTTCCGATGCATCCGTCTGCAGGATAAACTCCTTGGTGAAATCAGGGGCTATCAGCACGGGGTTATTGCAGAGGGCAGTCCGTAGGTCTGTGAATGCTTCCTCTGCTGCGTCAGACCATCTCACCAGATCAGATCCACGGGCTTTCACTAGGTCTGTCAGGGGGCTTGCCCTTGTGGCAAAGTGTGGGATAAATCATCGGTAATACCCCACCACACCTAGGAATGCCCGGACTTATTTCTTGCGACTTGGTCGGGGCCAATTTTGGATGGCCTCTAACTTGTTCACTTGGGGTTTTACCAGACCTTTTCCCACAATGTAGCCAAGATATTTGGCCTCTGTAAACCCTACAGCGCACTTGGCAGGGTTTGCTGTAAGGCCAGCTTGCCTGAAGGTATCAAGGACTGCCTCCACCTTCCCCAGGTGGATTTCCCAGTCTGGGGTATGAATGACCACATCGTCCAAGTAGGCAGCAGCATAACTGTTATGAGGGCGTAATAGCTTGTCCATGAGGCGCTGGAAGGTAGCTGGGGTCCCATGTAGTCCAAAAGGGAGGACAGTATATTGAAAAAGACCCTCTGGTGTAGAGAACGCAGTCTTTTCCTTTGCGTCTTCTGCAAGGGGAATCTGCCAGTACCCCTTTGTCAAGTCTAGGGTAGTCAAGTACCGGGCATTACCCAGACGGTCCACTAGCTCATCTATGCGAGGTATGGGGTACGCGTCGAACTGGGATACTTCGTTTAGTCGCCGGAAGTCGTTGCAAAATCTTGTGGTGCCATCAGGTTTGGGCACCAGCATGATTGGGCTGGACCACTGACTGTGGGATTCTTCGATGATCCCCAACTCCAGCATTTTTTTACTGCTGCTTTTATTTCCTCCCTTTTTGCCGCTGGCACCTGATAGGGCCTCATTGTTACTCTGGCCCCAGGGTTCGTGACGATGTGGTGATATGTCTCGGTTGTTCGACCCGGTTTTGTCGAGAACATATCTTGGTTCCGGAAGATCATCTCAGACACCTCATTCTTCTGGTCTGGTCTTAAATCGGGAGACACACTCACCTGTTTGGAAGGCTTGTTTTCCTGGGTTAGGTCTTTTTGGACCGTTGTGCATGCCTCTTGTGCGTGCCAGGGTTTCAGAAGGTTAACGTGATAAATCTGTTCTTGTTTTCTGCGTCCTGGCTGCCGCACCTTGTAGGTTACTTCCCCCACGGGTTCAACCACCTCATAGGGCCCCTGCCATTGGGCCAGAAGCTTGCTTTCTGCCGTGGGTACCAACACCATAACCCGATCCCCTGGTTGGAACTGTCGCACTTTTGCCTGGCGATTGTAATGGGTTCGCTGGGCCTCCTGGGCCTTCTCCAAATGTTCCTGTACAGTAGGGGTAACCCGGGCTATCCGGTCTCGCATCTGCATTACATGCTCTATTATATTTCTCCCCTCATTGGGTTCCTCTTCCCAGATCTCTTTGGCGATATCTAGTATGCCACGGGGGTATACTAACTCGAAGGGGGAAAACCCAGTTGAGGCCTGTGGTACCTCCCAGATAGCGAACATAAGGTAGGGTAGTAGGGTGTCCCAATCCTTCCCCTCCCGACTTACCACCTTCCTTATCATAGCCTTGAGGGTTCGGTTAAACCTTTCTACCAACCCATCAGTCTGTGGATGGTAGACCGAAGTTCTCAGGGTATGTATATGGAGCAGCGTACAGAGGTCTTTCATTAGCTTCGACATAAATGGGGTTCCTTGGTCAGTTAATATCTCCTTCGGTAGCCCCATTCGGGCAAAGATCCCCACCAGCTCTTTGGCTATAGTTTTAGAGGCCGTGTTCCGCAGGGGGACGGCTTCTGGGTAGCGAGTAGCATAGTCCAAAACAACAAGTATATATTGGTGGCCCCGAGCCGTCTTCTCCAGGGGTCCCACTAGGTCCATGGCTATTCGCTCGAAGGGGACCTCTATGATGGGAAGGGGTACTAAAGGTGCCCTCAAGTGGGGACGGGGACTGTGCAGCTGACACTCCGGGCAGGAGGCACAGTACCTCCGCACTTCTTCATGTACTCCAGGCCAGAAGAACCGTCGTAGGACTCGTGCCAGGGTCTTCTCTACCCCCAAATGCCCCCCAAAAAGATGACTATGAGCAAGACTTAATACAGCGTTCTGGTGTTTTTGAGGTACTAGGATCTGCTGTACCTTCTGCCCCTGTACTGGTGCAACCTGGTATAAGAGATCCTTCTTCATTATGAAGTAGGGTCCTGGTCCCTGGGTTTTTCCTTCCACGGGGACCCCATCTATTTCAGTCACCTCCTTCCTAATGTTGTCATACCTTGGGTCTTCTGCCTGGTCCTGTACAAAATTTCCTCTCCCGGGGCTAATCTGCCCAAGATTTAGGGGCCCAGTCTTTGTTGCCTCTACTGGTTCAGAAGCATTAGGGTGGGGGTCAGACTCAGGTGCTTCTCCCTCCTGCGTGGCCTCCTTTTCAGCTGCGCGGGTCCGCCTACCTACAAGAGCGACCCTCTGGCTTTGGGTCAGTATTCGGGTTCCCAAGGCCTTAGCTGCCCTTCTTTCCCTTTTTGTCTTTCTACCCTGTCTGGGAGTGGAGAACAAATCTGGGGATATTTCAGAGAAGATTGGGGGTTGACAGTCTGCTGTGGATGCCTCATCAATTTTAGGGTCCCCATCTTTCTCCAATCCCCCTACTGGGAGTAAGTTTCCAAACCCTGGGAAGTCCCTCCCTATGAGCACCGGGTATGGGAGTTTAGGGATGACACCTGCTGCTGATCCTCAGTAGTGTTCCCTTGGATCTCGATTTTTACTGGGATGGTGGGGTAGTAACTAACTGTCCCATGGACGCATGTTATCCCCGTACGTTTAGCCTGCAGCAGCTGACTACGCTTCACGAGCTTCCCTGAGATAAGCGTTATAGCACTCCCCGAATCAACCAGTGCCGTGGTCCCTACCCCATTTAGTTTCACTGGTCTGGTATACATATGTGGGGTTAGTGAGACCCCCACAAGGTGGATTAGGGAGCATGGATCTGCCCAGTTCCCCAGGTTACACTGCATAGGCTCCTCAGGATTGGGACACTGTGCAGCTATGTGTCCCCACTCCCCACAGGCATAACATCTGTATGGAGCCCTAGGCATTCCCCGATCTCTTGGTTTGGGCAGTCTAACATCACGATCCTCTTCTCCCTCAGTGCTCCGACTCTTTGTGGCCTCTAATGGGCCTTCAGCCTCTCTCTTTTTCCACCTGGGCCCTCCTGGTGGCCCAGTCACCCGAACTTTAGGGCTTGGTGCTGCTAGTTTAACCCGGGGTGCCTCTTCCTTAACTGGTCGGGTCAGCTCCCTCGCTGTCCTTCGCCTCTCTACCAGGGCGACAACCTCATCATAGGTGGAGGGTTCGTTCTGGCTTACCCAGGCACGAAGGTCTGGTGGTAGTCCCCTCATGTATCGGTCGATGACCAGAACCGCTAGTATCTCTTCCGGACTCCGGGACTCTGTTTGCAACCACTTTCGTGCGAGATGGATGAGGTCATACAATTGGGACCACGGGGTTTTGTCTTCCTGGTACCTCCAACTGTGATACTGCTGGGCCCGCACTGCTGTCGTTACCCCAGATCTGGCCAGGATCTCTGCTTTCAGCTGGGGGTAGTCTGCCGCAGCCTCTTCAGGCAGATCATGGTAGGCCTTCTGGGCCTCCCCACACAGGAATGGGGCAAGGATGCCAGACCACTGATCTCGAGGCCAGGCCTCCCGTAGGGCTGTCCTCTCAAAGGCCAGAAGGTATGCCTCTACATCATCCTCCCATGTCATTTTCTGCAGCCCATGGCTGGCCCGTATGAGCCACGTCCCATTATGGCCGTGATTCAGCTCTGTAAGGGAGTTTACCTGGTTTACCAGTTCCCGCAACATAGCTCGGTCTTGAGCAGCCTGGTCCATCAGCAGGCGATTAGTCTCTTGCTGCAGCCGCACTGCCTCCTGTTGGGCGGCTGCCTGGACACGGGTAGGCTCCTGCTGGGCCGCCGTAGCTTGTATCAGTGCCCGCACTACGTCATCCATTGTGGTGAAAAAAAATAAACTCTCTTCCTTTTTTTTTGTTTGTTTTTTGTTGTTGGGTTTTTTTTTAAATCACCCTCCTTCTTCCGCCGCGCTGTGCACCCCAAGATCCCACCCCTGACACCACTGTGACAAAGTTCCTCCTCTATCTTGGTGGGTCCTGTGCTTATTGGCGGATTTTCTTGCCTCAGAGATTCACCATGTGGGTTGGGGAACAGCCCAGAGACCTTCCCCTCTGGAAGAACCCACAGTCCAGGTCAATTGGGAGGTTTGGGGGGAACCCGCCCTCTACTCTGGGTTCCAGCCCAGGGCCCTGTGGACTGCAGCTGTCTATAGTGCCTCCTGTAACAGCTGCATGACAGCTACACCTCCCTGGGCTACTTCCCCATGGCCTCCTCCAAACACCTTCCTTATTCTCACCACAGGACCTTCCTTCTGGTGTCTGATAACGCTTGTGCTCCTCAGTCCTCCAGCAGCACACCCTCTCACTCTCAGCTCCTTGCGCCTCTTGCTCCCAGCTCCTCACACTCCCACCACAAACTGAAGTGAGCTCCTTTTAAAACCCAGGTGCCCTGATTAGCCTGCCTTAATTGATTCTAGCAGCTTCTTCTTAATTGGCTCCAGGTGTTCTAATTAGCCTGCCTGCCTTAACTGGTTCTAGCAGGTTCCTGATTACTCTAGTGCAGCCCCTGCTCTGGTCACTCAGGGAACAGAAAACTACTCATCCAGTGACCAGTATATTTGCCCTCTACCAGACTCCTGTACCCCACTGGTCTGGGTCTGTCACAGTACTTATTACAGACATATGCAAGGCGGCCACGTGGACATCTGACCACACATTCGCCAAACATGCTATCACACGGGATACCACAGCAGACGCCAAAGTGGGCCATAAGGTACTGTCTACCGTTATTACTGCCGCAACTCCAAAATCCCACCAACCATAGTGGATACTGCTTCACATTCACCTGGAGTGGAGCACCCGTAGGGACAGCACTTGAAAAAGAAGAGAAAGTTACTCACCTTGCAGTAACTGAGGTTATTTGAGATGTGTGTCCCTGTGAGTGCTCCACTACCCACCCTCCTCCCCTCTACTTTGGAGTACTAATCAGACAACTCTACGGTAGAGAAGGAACTGAGGGGGTGTGGGACATGTGCGTTCAGGCAGACCCTAACGGTGCTGCGAGACAGCAGCTGAGGGCATGCGTCCCAACCAGGCAGTGCTACCAAAGATCTCTGATCAACGGCGCCGGGACGCACCATCTCCTGGAGTGGAGCACCCACAGGGACACTCGTCTCGAAGAACCTCAGTTACTGCAAGGTGAGTAACTTTCTCTTACTCACCTTGTGCAGTAACTGAGGTTCTTCAAGATGTGAGTCCCTGTAGGTGCTCCATTACCCACCTCCTCCCCTCTACTTCAGAGTTCTAATTTAGTCCTTTGTGGTAGAGAAGGAACTGGGGGGTGGGGGCCCACAGCACTAGTTAATCACTGCTGCAGGTGTGAGACTGGGAGAGCGCATGTATGGCCCAGCCAGGTACTGCTGTTGAAATTCTCTGACTAGAGGCACAGGGGCGCACAATCACCTAAAGTGGAGCACCCACAAGGACTTACATCTCAGAACCTCAGTTACTGCACAAAGTCTCATCTCTTCAGACCTCGGGGTTCTGAGGGCGCTCAGGGGGTTATCTCGGTGAGGTCCTTCATTCCCCATCACAGTTGGTAGGTGTACCGTGGGGCTTCAGGGTAGAACCAGATAAACCATTGTGATGGGGGCTATCTTTGTGGCCCAGTGCTGGGAGGGTTGTGGGTTGCGGTCTGGTTTTCCCACAGTCAGGAGGGCCTCGGCGGCTAAGAAGTCCTTCATGAGGCTGATGGCCACCTTCAGGGTAGTGAGCCGGTGCCACAGGACCCATGCCCTCCCTCAGGGTGGGAGGATGTGTATGAATTGTTCGACCACCACCTGCTTGGTGAGTTCGGTGGCTGTGTGCCACTTCGGTTGGAGCCATCGCCAGCAGACATCCATAAGCTCCTGGGCTACGATGCCAGGTTGTGCCCCCGGCAGATATGTCTTTCCCCAAAACCTATTCCGACGGTTTTCGGGGGGTGATGTCCAGAGTGTCCAAGATAGCAATCTTGACTGCTCTATAGTCGCGGGCCTCCTCATTAGGAAGACCCTGATAGGCAGCCTGGGCGGCTCCTGTGAGATATGGGGCCAAGAGCGTGTCCCATTGTTCTAGGGCCCACCCAGCTGCCAAGGCAACTCTCTCAAAAGTAATCAAAAACGCTTCAGGGTCATCTTCCGGACCCATTTTTGTGAGGTGTAGTGGCAGCATGGGGGCCACCGGGGCTGCTGCTCCTCCAGGGCCAGGGAAGTGAGGTGGCAGGGCAGCCAGTTGTTGAAAACATTGCCTCTGCTGGTCCTGCTGCTGGGCCCCCAACTTCTGGAGCAGCTGCTGCTGCTGGGCTCCCAGCTTCTGAAGTAGTTGCTGCTATTGCTGGAGTTGGGCGGCCTGCTGTTGCTGTTGGGTTTTGGCCCCCATTTCATCAATTGCTCGAGCTCCATGGCTGCACTCAGGCGGGTTGTTGTCTAGGCACAAGGGCAGTCCCCGTCTCTGTTTCAGGGCGCGGGTGATGCCTGAATTCTCCACCATGTGTAAGGCAGTCGCGGATCTCTACCCATCTGTCAAGGAGGGAGGCCATGCCCCCTTGCTACAGTGACCCACATTTAGTTTAATCTGAGCTGGGGTTCCTGGAGTTCATAGCCCTGAAAAAAATAACTTTTTTTCAAAAAGTTCCTAGCCTGTTTTTTCCCCTGCAGAGCTAGAGATCAAATTATTGCTGTGATGTGAGTCAAAATGGTCTCAGTCTGTCAGTGTTTACCCAGGGTAGTGCATGGCATCCACTAAGTCTTTGGGGGACCCGAATTGTGAATGGCATTTAAGAACATGTTCACTTCTTCCCTTGCCGATCTGGAAGGATTACAGTGTGCTTGCACTAGGGCTGTCAAGCGATTAAAAAAATTAATCGTGTGATTAAAAAAATTAATTGCGATTAATCACACGATTAATCGCGCTGTTAAACAATAATAGAATACCATTTAAATACTTTTTGATGTTTTCTACATTTTCAAGTATATTGATTTCAGTTACAACACAGAACACAAAGTGTACAGTGCTCGCTTTATATTTATTTATTATTACAAATATTTGCACTGTAAAAAACAAAAGAAATAGTATTTCTCAATGCACCTCATACAAGTCCTGTATAATTATGTACAAAAAAATAACTGCATTCAAAAATAAAACAATATAAAACTTTAGAGCCTACAAGTCCACTCAGTCCTACTTCAGCCAACTGCTCAGACAAACAAGTTTGGTTACAATTTGCAGGAGATAATGGTACCCGCTTCTTGTGTACAGTGTCACCTGAAAGTGAGAACAGGCATTCGCATGGCACCTTTGTAGCTGGGGTCACAAGATACTTACGAGCCAGATGCACTAATGATTCATATGTCCCTTCATCTTCAACCACCGTTCCAGGGACATGCATCCATGCTGATGACAGGTTCTGCTCGATAACGATCAAAAGCAGAGCGGACCGATGCATGTTCATTTTCATCATCTGAGTCCGATGCCGCCAGCAGAAGGTTGATTTTCTTTTTTGGTGGTTCGGGTTCTGTAGTTTCCACATCGGAGTGTTGCTCTTTTAAGACTTCTGAAAGCATGCTCCACACCTCGTCCCTCTCAGATTTTGGAAGGCACTTCAGATTCTTAAACCTTGGGGCGAGAGCTGTAGCTATCTTTAGCAATCTCACGTTGGTACCTTCTTTGCGTTTTGTCAAATATACTGTGAAAGTGTTCTTAAAACTGGAGGACAGACTACAGTTAGTAGTTCTGCAATTTCACATTTGAGTTCCTTCAGAACTCTTGGGTGAATACCATCTGGTCCTGGTGACTTATTGCTGTTTAATTTATCAACTTGTTCCAAAACCTCCTCTAATGATACCTCAATCTGGGACAGTTCCTCAGATCTGTCCCCTAAAAGGAATGGCTCAGGTTTGGGAATCTCCCTCACATCCTCAGCTGTGAAGACCGATGCAAAGAATTCATTTAGTTTCTCCGCAATGGCCTTATCATCCTTGAGTGCTCCCGTGGCATCTCGATCGTCCAGTGGCCCCACTGGTTGTTTAGCAGGCTTCCTGTTTCTGATGTACTTTAAAAAAAAAAAATTGCTATTACTTTTTGAGTCTTTGGCTAACTGTTCCTCAAATTCTTTTTTGGCCTTCCTAATTGTATTTTTACACTTCATTGCTCCTTTCTATTTTCCTCACTAGGATTTAACTTCCACTTTTTAAAGGATACCTTTTTGCCTCTCACTGATTCTTTTACTTTGTTGTTTAGCCACGATGGCTCTTTTTTGGTTCTCTTACTATGTTTTTTAATTTGGGGTATACATTTAAGTTGAGCCTCTATTATGGTGTCTTTAAAAAGTTTCCACACAACTTGGAGAGATTTCATTTTTGGCACTGTACCCTTTAATTTCTGTTTAACTAACCTCCTCATTTTTGTGTAGTTCCCCTTTCTGAAATTAAATGGTACAGTGTTGGGCCGCTGTGGTGTTTTTCCTGCCACAGGAATATTAAATTTAATTATATTATGGTCCACTATTACCAAGCAGTCCAGCTATGGTCACCTCTTGGATCAGATCCTGTGCTCCACTTAGGACTAAATCAAGAATTGCCTCTCCTCTGGTGGGTTCCAGGACCAGCTGCTACAAGAAGCAGTCATTTAAGGTGTCAAGAAACTTTCTCTCTGCATCCCGTCCTGAGGTGACATGTACCCAGTCAATATGGGGATAATTGAAACCACCCATTATTATTATTGAGTTTTTTATTTTAATAGCCTTTCTAATCTCCCTGAGCATTTCACAGTCATTATCACCATCCTGGTCAGGTGGTCGGTAATATATCCCTACTGCTATATTCTTATTATTAGAGCATGGAATTTCTATCCATAGAGAATCTGTGGTACAGTTTGATTCATTTATGATTTTTACTTCATTTGATTCTACACTTTCTTTCACATATAATGCCACTCCCCCACCAGCACAACCTGTTCTGTCCTTCCGATATATTTTGTACCCTGGTATTACTGTATCCCATTGATTATCCTCATTCCACCAAGTTTCTGTGATGCCTATTATATTAATATCCTCATTTAATACGAGGCACTCTAGTTCACCCATCTTATTATTTAGACTTCTAGCATTGGTATATAAGCACTTTAAAAACTTGTCTCCTTTTAGCTGTCTGCCATTGCACAATGTAATTGAATGGGACTCTTTTTTTATTTGACTGTTTCTGATCAGATCCTGCCTGTATTTTATTATTTTCCATCCTCTGGTCCTCACTAGGACATAGAGATTCTCTATTAATAGATCTTCCCCAAGGGATGTTCGAACCATGTGCTCCTCCACACCTGTCAGCTTTCCCCCAGCCCTTAGTTTAAAAACTGCTCTACGACCTTTTTAATGTTAAGTACCCACAATCTGGTTCCATTTTGGTTTAGGTGGAGCCCATCCTTCCTGTATAGGCTCCCCCTTTCCCAAAAGTTTCCCCAGTTCCTAATAAATCTAAATCCCTCCTCCCTACACCATCGTCTCATCCAGGCATTGAGACCCTGCAGTTCTGCCTGTCTAACTGGCCCTGCGTATGGAACTGGGAGCATCTCAGAGAATGCTACCATGGAGGTCCTGGACTTCAATCTCTTACCTAGCAGCCTACATTTGGCCTCCAGAACCTCTCTCCTATCCTTCCCTATGTCATTGGTACCTACATGTACCACAATCATATGCCTACTAAGGAATCTATTTGTCAAAAAACATTTCCTGAATCTTTTTTGTCTGTATTGTTACAGACATACGTGCTGACAGGTATTTTGAAATAAATGACCAAAAAATAATTGAAACTGGTGTGATTATATTGTGTTATTTTGACAAACAAAATATGTAGAATTTTGCAGAATTTTAAAATGTGCGCAGAATTTTTTATTTTTTGGCACAGAATTCCCCCAGGAGTACTACTATGCAGCATTTCATTATAGAATTGTGTACATGATATAATTAGCAAGGCACGGGGTTTCATTACAAAGACTATTGTCAGTAATAAGCTGAGGTACCAGAGCAGTCTATGCATTTATTATCTGCATGTACTCCAGGTAAAGTGAGTGTGGTCAGTGTCAAGTGTAGCTGTCCTTAATGGTAGATGCAGTGTTTTTGTAGCTGTGTTGATCCCAGGATGTTAGAGAGACAAGGTGGGGAAGGTAATACCTTTTATTGCACAGAAGTTGGTCCAATAAAAAATATTACCTCACCCACCTTGTCTCTCTGAATGGTGGAGGCAGTAGTTAGCTCTGCTTGGTAGAGGTGTGTTTGGGAGATCTGTGGATTAGTTTGAAGTGTGTGATGGAGCTGTCTTTGTGATATGATCAGATGTATGTTTTTCACCCTTTAATGTGTGTGAGGAAAGGGAAAAGGTGCATGTGGTATGCCACATTTCTATGGAGAATTTGTGTACGCTATGTCCGTAGCTGGGCAAGAGGCTTTCAATAGAACAGGTACCGTCAGCAGTAAGGTGGCATATGACAGGATTCCAACAGTTTAATGATAGTTAAGTGATGGTGTATGTAGAGATGGTATCTTGTGAGCAAATGTAAGGGAATTTTAAGAAATTGTGAAGTGGTTCTTAAATCTGTACATGTTATATTTCTGGGGACTACGGTAAGTTCGAATCTATGCTTTTTTGTCCTTTAATAGTGTAAGATGGAATCCTGTGGGTGAGAGTGAATGGGTTGTAAAAGGAGGTGAACTGTGAGCTTGGAAGAATAAAGGTATGTGTGTTCATAGATTCCAAGGCCAGAAGGTACCATGGTGATCATCTAGTCTGACCTTCTGTATAACACAGACCAGAGAACTTCCCAAAATAATTCCTAGAGCAGATCTTCTAGAAAAACAGCCAATCTAGATTTTAAAATTGTGAAGTCACCCCTTAACCTTCTCTTTACTAAGCTAAATAGATTGATCTCCTTGAGTCTCTCAGTATAACGATGTTTTCTAATCCTTTAATGCTTCCTGTGGCTCTTCTCAGAACCCTCTCCAATTTATCAACATTCTTCTTGAATGGTGGGCAACAGAACTTAATACATTATTCCATCAGCGGCAGTACCAGTGCCAAATAACCTTTTGGCAATAGCATCACACTGGGAGCTCATGTTCAGTTGATTATCCACCATGACCCCCAAATCTTTTTCAGAGCCACTGCTTCCCAGGGTAGAGTTCCCCGTTGTGTAAGTACAGCCTACATTCTTTGTTCCTAGATGTATACATTTACATTTTGCTATATTAAAACACATATTGTTTTCTTGTGCTCAGCTTACCAAGTGATCCAGATCACTCTGTGTCAGTGGCCTGTACTCTTCATTATTTACCACTCCCCCAATTTTTGTGTCATCTGCAAACTTGGTCAGTAATGATTTTACATTTTCTTCCAAGTCATAAATAAAAATGTTAAATAGAGAAGGGCCAAGAACCAATCCCTGCAGGACCCCGCTAGAAAAACACCTGTTTGGTGATTATGCTCCACTTACAATTAGATTTTGAGACGCATCAGTTCGGCAGCTTTTAATCCATTTAATATGTGCCATGTTAATTTTATATATTTTTAGGCTTTTAATTAAATTATCATATGGTACCAACTCAGTGCCTTACAGAAGTCTAAGGATATTACATCAACACTATTACCTTTATCAAACAAACTTAAAATTACCAAAAAAGATTTCAAATTAGTTTGACAGGATCTATTTTCCATAAACCCATGCTGAATAGCATTAATTATATTACCCTCTTTTAATTCTTTATTAATCAAATCCCATACCAGCTGCTGCATTATTGGGCATGGGATCAATGTGAGACTTACTGGCCTGGGTAATCCCATTGACCCTTTTCAAACACTGGCACAATATTAGCTTTCTTCCAGTCTTCTGGAGCTTTTTCAGTGTTCTTATTGAAAATGAACATTAATGAGGTATATTGGGACACTGCTGAACAAGGGCAGAGTTAAGGTTGAATGGACAACTTTAGCTCTGCATTTCTTGGTTTTCAGAAGTTTAAGTTTTGCTCAGCTCACCGTTCTGCAAGCAGCCATAACTCTGCATTAATGTATTTTGCCATTGAATGTAGATATTTGTCCTGGTGAGTCTTATGCCAGGCCTTGCTCTCATCGTATTTAGTTGTTTAGATGCTAAACAGATTATGAACACTGCCAACTTTCAGTTGGGTAAAGTTGTTAAGAACTTCTAGCAGTACCCAGAACTCAGACCTGCTCTGGATGAGTTGCAGTGGTTCAGTGTGCCTAAGTGACTACCCCACTGCTGTTGCATGACAAATGGTTTGTCCAGTCCTGCTGGCCTCTTGAGTTTTCAGACTACTCAGGGGATAAGCACCCCAACCAGATGCACAAACAGCTGCCCATCAGTCTTTAATGGGCTCTTGGCTTTTTTCTCTCCAGGCAGACATTTCCGGTTTTCTTCCAAGTGATGATGGCTCAGCTGGAGAATTCAGTGAGAAGCATTTCTGCTGGGAAACCATCGGACTCAAGTGAGGTAGGCCAGCAAATGCATCTGAGATCTCCAGCAGGGATTTACAAAACCCAAGGCAGGAAAATGCTACAGTAGTAGCAGCTTAATAATGATGTGCTGGCAGGCAGCCAAAACACTGACACCCAAAATAATCTTTTGAGTATGGCAGTCTGCCAAACTGCCTATTAGCTAGCTGGCACCCTGGTCAAATTCCCCATTAATCCAGCAACAAAGAATGTAGGCCATACTTACAGGGTAGGGGACTATATACTGGGAAGCAGTGACTCTGAAAAGAATTTAGGGGTTGTGGTGAATAATCAGTTGAACATGAGGTCCACTGTGAGCTAATGTAATCCTAGGATGCAGAAATAGGGGAATCGTGAGTAGGAGTAGAGAGGTTATTTTACCTTTCTCTTTGGTATTGGTGCAAACCATTCCTGGAATACTGCAGCCAGTTCTGGTACCCACATTTCAATAATGTTGATAAATTAGAGAGGGTTCAGAGAAGAGTCACAAGAATGATTAAAGGGTTAGAAAACCTGCCTTATAGTGATAGACTCAAGGAGCTCAATATATTTAGCGTAACAAAGAGAAGGCTAAGGGGTAACTGCATTACAATCCATAAGTATGTACATGGGGAAACAAATATTTAATAATAGGCTCTTCAATCAGTCAGAGAAAGGTATAACACAATCCAATGGCTGGAAGTTGAAACTAGACAAATTCAGACTTGAAATAAGGCATAAATTTTTAAGTGAGAGTAATTAACCATGGAACTTATATAATAATTTTTAAATCTAGATTGACTGTTTTTCTGAAATCTCTGCTCTAGGAATTATTTTGGGGCAGTTCTCTGGCCTGTATTATACAGGAGGTCAGACTGGATAATCACAGTGTCCCTTCTGGCCTCAGAATCTTTGAAAACATGCATTGCCAGAAAACAGGACTAAACTTAATAAAATTAAGTGGAATAGGTAGGTCCTGCACCCAACCTAGGAGTAAGAAGGAATTATTGAATAGGGAGCATCTGTTATGATCAAGTACTGGTAGGTGGATTGTACATGATTAATTCCCAGTGATTTTATGGGCCTGGTCACTGGCAGAGCTTGCTTCTTTCCAGACATTGTCTTCTGTGTTTTCATGGGCAACAAACTTATCTAGCAGTTCTAGCAAATGGCGTGAGGGAGGGTTGTGTTTTGTGTCTGAATGGCCACATGGCTGAATGTGTGACTGTGGACTCTGCTCGTGAGCGGGAAAGTGGTTTCTCCCCAGCTGTTTCCAGGGTGAATGGAAAGATACATTTATCATATGGAGAGAGTATAAATCTGGCAGGTGAGGAAAGCTGGAATTGCTACTGAATGATTTTGACTTTCACGGGTAAATGTTTGTAGAGTCTTTTAAGATGTAGGATCTCAAACACTGTTTCTGTTTAAGAACCTGTCCTTTCCCCTTTGACAGCAGTGATGCCTTGGGCTCTGGCAGGATCTGGACTTTTTACCCTCTCTGTGCAGGCACCGTGGGTACTGTAGTAGCACCCAGTAATATGAAGGGAAATGCAATGGCTGTGTGGATAACGGGACTGAATTATTGTGTTGTCACTCCCCAGGTACAGCTAGAGAAGCTGCTGCACTGGAACATGGCTGTGCGGGATTTCCATATTCTTGTTAACTTGGTCAAGGTAAGCACATTCATCTTTCCTTCCTTTCACCTTCCCAGCAGAGTCCCACCCATCCATACCTGAGTATGCAAGGAAAACAATGTGACTTACACTATGTTGGAGAAATGGTCTGTGATCATGTAATCAGAGCCAACTGCAATGTGTACTTATGGGGGTGGCACATTCAACCTTTACTTTGGCACGTCCTCACTCTTGTAGCCTTAGCATTCTAGTAGCATAGTTTTTTGTATGGACAAATAATACAGACAAAGGCAGGAGGAAGCAGAGAGGCCCTGGAGGACAGGAACACAGGAATTATCCAACTGTATCAGACTCTTCGTCCAGTCAGTGCAGTCTTCTATCTCGGACAGAGGCCAGTGCCAGCTGCTTCAGAGGCAGATCCAGAAACCTGCAGTAGGCAATTCTAGGATAACCTGACCCCAGGGACACTTCCTGCTAATTGTCACAGTTCATGAGAATTGCACCTGTATTCCTCCTCTGTGGTCCAGCAAGGGCAACCATTTTTAGGCTCCTGGCTCCTCAACTGTCACCTTTCTTGGGCTGAGACCCACATTTCTCTCCATCCTGACTGGGGCTTTTCAGGCTGCACAGATCCCTGCCTACACTGTGAATTCCTCAGCAAGCCAGACTGCCTAAACTGGACAGCATCTGCACTTTGCTTTCTCCTCAGAGGCTATAAACAGTGTAATTGCCTGCAGTTATAAGTTACCATCCAGTTCTTTCTAAACAAGCAAATTTATTCTTAAAGTGAAAGCATTAGAGAGAAAACAAAATCCTTCCAATCCTTCTGTGACACTTTCTTAGGGTGTCCACTGTGTAGATCACTGTGCTACCCCCCTATTTCAGCAAGAGAGAGACTTGCTGGTGTTAAACTGTATGCCAGTTCACCACCCAGATACACTCCTCAGGACTTTGCCAGCCCTCACTTTGCCTTACACTAACACTTAGTGTACCCCAGTCCCCAAACTCCTGAGAAGCATCCCTCTGTAGTATCCAACCCCAGTCACTGGACACTCACAGTAATTACCAGGTAAGTTGTCCCCAAACAGACAGTGAACACATAGCTAGAAGGTTCCAATTCAGGATCAGATCCTTTATCGCAACACAGCACTGTAATCAATCTATGGTGAAAACAAATATAAATTTATTAACAAAGAACAGATTCACAGATTCAAATAAGTATTGAGTAAGAATAATGGAAACAGAAATGGTTATAAATAAAATAAGAGAATGACATGCTTTCTGGAGACTAAAACTTACCAAGTTACAACCTTGACTAAAGCATTTTCTCACCCACAAAGTCTTTCTACAGAGCTTGCTGGTTTTCAGTCAATCCAGGATCCATTCCTTCATGAATCACCCCACTCCTCCAAGGGTGGTCTGCAGTGAAATGGATAACAGGATCTTGTCTTTGCACCCCCTATTATAGTCCAGTAGACTTTTGAAAGGCATTCCTGTAGTTTGTTCTTCAGTGTGGTGGCACCATCTTGAGTTCATATCACCCCACAACCTGTTTTTCCTGTTGACTTTACATGAAAATGTAGCTCCCATTGTTTTTGCACACAATGCTTAATTTTAGGGTTGTTGATTAATCACAGTTAACTCAAAAAAATTAATCGTGATGAATCACACTGCTAAATAATAGAATACCAATTGAAATTTATTAAATATTTTGGATGTTTTTCTACATTTTTATATATATTGTATTCTGTGTTGTAATTGAAATCAGTGTATATTATTTTTTATTACAAATATTTGCACTGTAAAAATGATAAACAAAAGAAATAGTATTTTTCAGTTCACCTCATACAAGTACTGTAGTGCAATCTCTTTGTCATGAAAGTGCAACTTACAAATGTAGATATTTTTTGTTGTTGTTACATCACCTTGATCATACCTTGATCGATAGGTCCTTCAGCCCTCATATAGATTGCGCCGATCACAACACGTCTTCCATTCTTCTCGTATCCTGGCCTTCCTTTTCCATGTGTGGCCATGTCTTTTCACAATAAAATCTTCCCATCTCTTTGGAGGTCGGCCGAGTAGTCGTTTCAGTTCCCATGGGTGCCACTCGGTGACAGCTGCAGTCCATCGATTGTCAGTGAGCCTCGCTATATGCCCGGCCCATCACATTTTACTATGCCTGCTCTCAACAACGATATCTTGCACTCCACTCTGCTGTCTGATCACTTCATTGGGGATGAAGTCATGGATTGAAATTCCCAGAATTCTTTCCATTGCCCTCTCCGTGACAGACAGTTGCTGCTCCTCTGTCTTTGTCAGTGCCCATGTTTTGCTGCCGTACAACATTGTTGGCAGTACTGTTGACTTGAAGAGGCTGGCATGGGTTGCTTTGTTGATTTTTCCTTGGAGGACATCCTTGATAGAATTGAATGTGCACCAACCTGTTTTCTTTCTTCGTGAGAGTTCACCTTCCTGATCGTGGTGCATGTTAATTTCTTGGCCCAAATAGACATATTGCTCAACTTCTTCTATTTGTTCTCCCTTGGTTGTTATTTGGGCTTTTGGCAAGCTATCAGACTGCATAGATTTCGTTTTGAAGCGGTTAATTTTCAGTCCGACTTGGCTGCTTTTTGTGTTGAGTTTTCACAGCATTTTCTGTAGTTTGACAGTATTTTCGGCAATCAACACAATATCGTCCGCAAAGCTTAGATGGTTTAACTGCTCTCCGTTGATGCTGATTCCTCCCTTCCAAGTCATCCGCCTCATTACCATTTTGAGGCAGGCTGTGAAGAGTTTTGGTGAAACTGTCTCCTTGTTTCACACATTTCTTAACTGGGATGCGAAGGGGAGTATCAAATAAAGTTATATCTATAGTGCAGTCTAATTTGCTTCCTTTAATAGTTTGTGTCGTTGCCCTGCTCTGCAAGAACTTTAAACACTGCATTGATCTCTACACTGTCTAAAGCTTTTTCATAGTCAATGAAGGCAATACATAAAGGGAATTTGTATTCCCTTGAGCGTTCCAATAGCTGGTTTATAGTCAAAATATGGTCCATTGTACTGAAATTCCTTCGAAAGCTTGCCTGCTCTCTCGGCTGCTGCTCATCCAGACTCTGTGAGAGTCAGTTTGTTATTATTTTGGTGAACTGCTTGTAGACATGTGAGAGCTGGCATATTGGACAATAGTTCTTTAGATCTTCACGATCGCCCTTCTTGTACAGCAGAATGGTGTTGGACTCCTCCCAGCCAGATGGTATCTTCTGCATTTCCAAGTAACGGCTAAACATCTGAGCAAGGGTTTCCCAGAGATCTTGGCCTCCAGCTCTTATCATTTCAATTGTCAGTCCATCTTTACCTTGGGGCTTTTCCTTCCTTTATTTGGTGAACTGCATATCGAACTTCGCTGACAAGGACTGGTAGTAAATGCTCTTTGTCTGTTGCAGTGTTGGTACTGGGACATTTATCTGAGAACAGTTCGGTGTAGAAATCTTTGCAGACTGCTTCCATCCCTGTTCTGTCAATTGCTAGTTTTCCTTCCAGTTCTTCAGCACCATTATTGTTGACCTGTACAATGTCAATTTCCTTTTGCATTTTTTGAGGCTTCTGCGATCTTCAGCCGTCTTTAAGAGCCTTTCATTTCAGTACTTGTCAAAGTCCTCCTTTAGTCGTCTTCTTATCAACTTGCAGAGCAGGGAGTACTCAAGTTTGTCACCATCATTTCGCTTCATATTCCTCTGCTTCTCTAGCAAGTTCTGCGTTTCCTCCGAGATTCGTCTCTTCGCCCTTTTCGGTCTTTCTTTCTCGGCTAATTTCATGCATTGCCTCAATTTATCAGTGAAGTTTTTATAATCCTCATTGCAGTTATCTATAAGACTCCAGTCTTCCTTGGAAATGTTCACTTTCAAGATTGCATCATCGAATATTTTTGACTGCTATCTCTGATTTGCCATCTGTAGTGCTCTCTTCTCCACCTTTTCATTTAAGTTGAGCCGTGCTCTGAGCAAGCGATGGTCACTACCGGTGTTAAATGATGGTACTACTGAGATGTCTTGTACAATGCGCTGCTTATCGATCAGAATATAGCAAATCTTGTTCTTGTTCTTCACATTGGGTGCGATCCATGTCCACCTCCTCTTGGCCGCCTTCTTAAACCAGGTGTTACCAATGAACATTTCTTTAGTCTTCGCCAGAGTTGCCAGTCGCTCTCCTCGTGGATTCCATTCGCTGATGCCATACCTTCCAATGAACTTTTTACCTTCTTTCCCTCTTCCAAACTTTGGCGTTGAAATCTCCCATCGTGATCGTATATCTGGATTTTTGAGCGAGGGTATCCTCGAGCTTCTGATAGAATTCTTCCATATCATCATCTTCGCTTGTACTTGTGGGAGCATAGATCTGAATAATCTTGAGGGTGCTGTTCTTGTTCAGTTGGAGGTGCATCACTCCAATGCGTGATGACTTGAACTTGCAGGAGATGATTTTTGAAGACCATTCCTTGTTGATGAAGCCGATTCCTCCAACGGTTCTCGAACCTTCTCCTTTTCCCAACATGACGGTACTTTCATCTCTCCACTTCACTTCCATCTCCATTCTTCGTCGTGTTTCGCAGAGACCAAGGATGTCGCAGGCTGTGTTTGCCTTCTGCTCCATTAGATGGTTGATCGAATTGTCTCTCATCTGTGTCCTGCAGTTATAGGTACACACTGAGAGGGCAGTCCTTTTTCTGGCTCCTGAGATTCTTAACAGCCTCTCATCAACTGAATTCCCCACCACCATCGTAGAACGGATCGAGGAGCGCACAAGGAGTTGGGGCCCATTTATTCCTGTTGTTTTATACATTTCTTCATCCACCCGCTGGCTACGCTGTCAGTGGCACGTTTACCTCCTCGACTTAGCTAGCACCCAGCCTCAAGAAGGAGGACAGCTGTCCTCTCCCTGGGTTGGTAGTCTGACCCCTTAATAGCATGGTTGAAACTACTGAAGTATACACTCTGCTATCCTCGCTGTCAGACAAGCCAGGGTCACTGCTGCGCCACTTTGAGGCATTGAGGTAGGATTTTGCAGCACTCAAAAAAACCCAATGTAAAACTTCAGAGTCTACAAGTCCACTCAGACCTACTTCTTGTTCAGCCAATTGCTAAGACAAATAAGTTTGTTTACATTTACAGGCGATAATGCTGCCCTCTTCTTATTTACAATGTCACCTGAAAGTGAAGAACAGGTTTCACATGGCCCTACAGCTGGCATTGCATACCTACCAGTTATGCTAAACATTCGTATGCCCCTTTATACTTCGGCCACCATTCCAGAGGACATGCTTCCATGCTGATGATGCTCATTTAAAAAAAAATGCGTTAATTAAATTTGTGACTGAATTCCTTGGGGGGAGAATTGTATGTCTCCTGCTCTGTTTTACCCTCATTCTGCCATGTATTTCATATTATAACAGTCTCGGATAATGACCCAGCATATGTTGTTCATTTTAAGAACACTTTCACAGCAGAGTTGACAAAATGCAAAGAAGGTTCCAATGAGATTTCTGAAGATAGCTACAGCACTCGACTCAAGGTTTAAGAATCTGAAGTGCCTTCCAAAATCTGAGAGGGACGAGGTGTGGAGCATGCTTTCAGAAGTCTTAAAAGAACAACACTCCGATGTGGAAACTACAGAAACCGAACCACCAAAAAAGAAAATCAACCTTCTGCTAGTGGCATCTGATAATGAAAACGAACATGCGTCGGTCCACACTGCTTTAGATTGTTATCGAGCAGAACCCGTCATTGGCACGGATGCATGTCCTCTGGAATGGTGGTTGAAGCATGAAGGGACATATGAATCTTTAGCGCATCTGGCACATAAATATCTTGCAACGCCGGGTACAACAGTGCCATGAGAATGCCTGTTCTCACTTTCAGATGACATTGTAAACAAGAAGCAGGCAGCATTATCTCCTGCAAATGTAAACAAATTTGTTTGTCTGAGCGATTGGCTGAGCAAGAAGTAGGACTGAGTGGACTTGCAGGCTCTAAAATTTTGCACTGTTTTATTTTAATGCAGTTTTTATTGTACATAATTCTACATTTGTGAGTTCAACTTTCATGATAAAGAGATTGCATTACAGTACTTGTATGAGGTGAACTGAAAAATCCTTTTTTGGGGGGGTTTTTTACAGTGCAAATACTTGTAATCAAATGTAAATATAAAGTGAGCACTGTACACTTTGTATTCTGTGTTGTAATTGAAATGAATGCATTTGAAAATGTAGAAAGCATCCAAAAATATTTAAATAAATGATATTCTATTATTGTTTAATAGTGCGATTAATCGCAATTAATTTTTATAATCGCTTGACAGCCCTACTTAATTTACATATGACAGAGAGATAACTACCTTCTCTTGCGTCTGGAAGAAACCTGTTTCTCCATTTCTTTGATTACAGACTTCAAAGCACAACATCAGTAGATATACATAATGCCAAATATAGTGTTAGTGCGTATACTTAACAATGGTATTATTGACCAGTGTGTCACTGGCTTTCATTTGATACGTCACATGACATTCTTTATAGATAAATACTATGACAGCAGTGTGTTAAGTGTAGTGAGTTTGTCAGGCTTGCTAGGAGTTGCTGACAGAACAGTGAACCCTTTGCCAGTTGGATTTGAGGGGTTCTTGGGGTCACATCTTCCTAGGAGGGATTAGGGCCCACTGGGACAGATGGTCTTGTCTGTTTGTTAGATCAGGCTACATCTACACTACAGGGGGGGGTCGGTTTAAGATACGCAAATTCAGCTACGCGAATAGCGTAGCTGAATTCGACGTATCGCAGCCGACTTACCCCGCTGTGAGGACGGCGGCAAAATCGACTTCCGCGGCTTCCCGTCGACGGCTCTTACTCCCACCTTCGCTGGTGGAGTAAGAGCGTCGATTCGGGGATCGATTGTCGCGTCCTGACGGGACGCGATAAATCGATCCCCGAGAGGTCGATTTCTACCCGCCGATTCCGGCGGGTAGTGTAGACCAGGCCTCAGAAAGAAGATCCTGAGTCAGTTTAAACTCAACAGAGGGTCCTGTGCCACAGGACCCTCTGTTGCTTTTTACAGATTCAGACTAACACGGCTACCCCTCTGATACTAGTTTAAACTCAGGCTATTTATCCAAAAGTCCTTTTCTTGTCTGTGGGTCTCTGGGGAACCCAGTTTGAACCAGTATATGTGAGCTGCTACAGGTGGTGGTACCTCTCTGATGGTGTTACAATCTGAGTGAATTTGCCTTATCGCACACCACTGTTCTTAATTCCTGAAAGACTGTGCTAACTCTCCCCCATGGAATTACATACAATCTGTGGCCCACAATGACACACAAACTTAATACAGTAAGGTCTCCCAAAGATAGTGCAGGAAATTGCCATAACTGTCACACTAACCTTCTTAGATAGAGGCTGGTGCATGAAACAAGTGGGTTTAGTTCCTTCCAAAACTCTTGTTTTTTAGTACTTCCTACTATAACTCTATTTTTGTTATCCACAGAAATGTTCAATCCTTCTTTAAACTCTACTGAGCTCTTGGCTTCACTAACATAAGAAAAACTTTATTGGGTCATACCAATGGTTCATCTACCTAGTATCCTGTCTTTTAACAGTGGCCAATGCCAGGTGCTTCAGAGAGAATGAATAGAACAGGCAATTTTTGAGTGATCCATTCTCTGTATTCCACTCCCAGCTTCTGGCAGTCAGAGGCTAGGAACACCCAGAGCATGTGGTTGCATCCCATACTATCTTGGTTAATAGCCATTGATGGGACCTATCCTGCAGGAACTTATCAAATTGTTTTTGAATCTATTATAGTTTTGATCTTAACAACATCCTCTGGCAGCAAGTTCCATAGATTGACTGTGCGTTGTGCAAAGAAGTACTTCCTTTTTTTTATTTTAAACCTACTGTTTATTAATTTTGTTGGATGACCTTTGGTTCTTGGGTTATGTGAAAGAGTAAATCACACTTCCTTATTCACTTTCTCCACACCAGTCATGATTTTATAGACTTCTATCATATCCTCTCTTAGTCAACCCTTTTCCAAGCTGAAAAGTCCCAGTCTTTTTAATCTCTCCTCAGATGGAAGCTGTTCTATACCCCTAATAATTTTTGTTGCCCTTCTCTCTACCTTTTCCAATTCTAATATATCTTTTTTGAGATAGGGTGACCAGAACAGTGCACAGTATTCAAGATGTGGGCATACCATGTAGGGGTACCATGGATATATAGTAGAATTATAATATTTTCTGTCTTACTATCTACCCTTTCCTGATGGTTCCAAACATTCTGTTAGGTTTTTTGCTTGCCACTGCACATTGAGCAGGTGTTTTCAAAGAACTATTCAATGACTTCATTGAGCAATAACAGCTAATTTAGATCCAATCATTTTGTAAGTTAGAGCTAAATGTCAGTCAAAAGTGTAACATTGTTTCAAAAAAAGTGATAATTTGGGGATGTATCAGCAAGAATGTTGTAAGCAAGACAAGAATTAATTCTTCCATTCTACTCCACACTGATGACGCCTCAGCTGGAGTATTGTGTCTAGTTCTGGGTGCCACATTTCAGGAAAGATGTGTACAAATTGGAGGAAGTCCAGAGGAGAGCAACAAAATTGATTAAACGTTTAGAAAGCATGACCTATGAGGAAAGGTTTTAAAAATTGGATTTGTTTAGCGGTCTGGAGAAGAGAAGACTGACGGGGGGACATAACAGTTTTCAAGTACGTAAAACGTTGTTACAAGAAGGAGGATGAAAAATTGTTCTCATTAACCTCTGAGGATAGGACAAGAAGCAATGGGCTTAAGTTGCAGCAAGGAAGGTTTAGGTTAGATATTAGTAAAAACTTCCTAACTGTCAGGGTAGTTAAACATTGGAACAAATTGCCTAGGGAGGTTGTGGAGTCTCCGTCATTCCAGGTTTTTAAAAACAGGTTAGACAAACAATTGTCAGGAATGGTCTAGTTATTGCTTCGTCCTGCCTTGAGTGCAGGAGACTGGACTAGATGACCTATTGAGGTCCCTTCCAGTCTCACA
Organism: Emys orbicularis; assembly: GCF_028017835.1. Lineage (NCBI taxonomy): Eukaryota > Metazoa > Chordata > Testudines > Emydidae > Emys > Emys orbicularis. The sequence goes on along the minus strand of NC_088689.1, from coordinate 77,899,039 downwards.
CTTCTATGATTCTACATCCCCCCGTTGAAGGAAAGAGCCCAGGCCATCGAATTGTGGAGGTAAATGCGTCGTTACGCAGGTGGTGTTGGAGAGAGGGCTTTGGATTCTTCGACTATGGGAGGTTGTTCCAGGAAAAAGGATTGCTAGGGAGAGATGGGATCCACCTAACAAAGAGAGGGAAGAGCATCTTCGCAGACAGGCTTGCTAACCTATTGAGGAGAGCTTTAAACTAGGTTCGCCGGGGGATGGAAATCTAAGCCCTGAGGTAAGTGGGGAAGTGGGATACCGGGAGGAAACACAAGGAAGAGGGTGCAACAGGGGAGGCATCCTGATTCATACTGAGAAAGTAGGGCAATCGGCTGGTTATCTTAGGTGCCTGTACACGAACGCAAGAAGCCTGGGAAACAAACAGGAAGAACTGGAAGTCCTGGCACATTCAAGGAACTATAATGTGATTGGAATAAAAGAGACTTGGTGGGGTAACTCACATGACTGGAACACTGTGATGGATGGATGGATATAAACTATTCAGGAAGGACAGGCAGGGGGGAAAAGGTGGAGGAGTTGCACTGTATGTAAGAGAGCAGTATGATTACTCAGAGCTCCAGTATAAAACTGGAGAAAAGCCTGTTGAGAGTCTTTGGGTTACGTTTTGAGGCGAGAGCAACAAAGGCGATGTTGTGGTGGGCGTCTGCTATAGTCCACCAGACCAGGAGGATGAGGTAGACAAGGCTTTCTTTGGACAACTAACGGAAGTTTCCACATCACAGACCCTGATTCTCATGGGGGACCTCAATCACCCTGACATCTGCCGGGAGAGCAATACAACAGTGCACAGACAATCCAGGAAGTTTTTGGAGAGTGTTGGGGACAACTCCCTGGTGCAAATGCTGGAGGAACCAACTAGGGGCCATGCTCCTCTTGATCTGCTGCTCACAAACAGAGAAGAATTGTTAGGGGAAGTAGAAGTGGGTGGCAACCTGGGCAGCAGTGACCATGAGATGGTCGAGTTCAAGATCCTGACAAAAGGAAGAAAGGAGAGCAGCAGAATACGGACCCTGGACTTCAGAAAAGCAGACTTTGATTCCCTCAGGGAACTGATGAGCAGGATCCCCTTGGAGGCTAATATGAGGGGGAAAGGAGTCCAGGAGAGCTGGCTGTATTTTAAAAAAGCCTTATTGAGGTTGCAGGAACAAACCATGTGCAGAAAGAATAGCAAATATGTCAGGCGACCAGCTTGGCTTAACAGAAAAATCTTTGGTGAGCTTAAACACTAAAAGGAAGTTTACAAAAAGTGGAAATTTGGACAGATGACTAGGGAGGAGTATAAAAATATTGCTCGAGCATTCAGGGGTGTAATCAGGAAGGCCAAAGCACAATTGGAGTTGCAGCTAGCAAGGGATGTGAAAGGTAACAAGAAGGGTTTCTACAGGTATTGTGACAAAGTTCCTCCTCTATCTTGGTGGATCCTGCGCTTATTGGCAGATTTTCTTGCCTCAGAGATTCACCATGAGGGTTGGAGAACAGCCCAGAGACCTTCCCCTCTGGAAGAACCCACAGTCCAGGTCAATTGGGAGGTTTGGGGGGAACCCAGGCCCGCCCTCTACTCCGGGTTCCAGCCCAGGGCCCTGTGGACTGCAGCTGTCTATAGTGCCTCCTGTAACAGCTGCATGACAGCTACAACTCCCTGGGCTACTTCCCCATGGCCTCCTCCAAACACCTTCCTTATTCTCACCACAGGACCTTCCTCCTGGTGTCTGATAACGCTTGTGCTCCTCAGTCCTCCAGCAGCACACCCTCTCACTCTCAGCTCCTTGCCTCTTGCTCCCAGCTCCTCACACTCGCACCACAAACTGAAGTGAGCTCCTTTTAAAACCCAGGTGCCCCGATTAGCCTGCCTTAATTGATTCTAGCAGCTTCTTAATTGGCTCCAGGTGTCCTAATTAGCCTGCCTGCCTTAACTGGTTCTAGCAGGTTCCTGATTACTCTAGTGCAGCCCCTGCTCTGGTCACTCAGGGAATAGAAACCCTGTCTGACCTGGGACTAATAGATCACTCTCCTGTAGTCCTCTGGCCTGGAGGGAGGGGGCTGCTCCTCCTCTTTCTCTGCTACCTGCTTGCTGGCTGGCTGCTAGACCCACCCACACCCTTGGTTGCTGCTGCTCCAGCTACAGCCCCTGGGGGGGGGGGACTGCTGGCCCACTCCCCAGAGGAGGGGAGGGAGAGACCCCAGCCATTGCTCCTACTGCTGGGGATGCCACCACCACCTCCACCTGAGAAGGGTCCTTCCTGCTGGCCACCAGACTGCCGCCTGGAGCTGCTGCGTTTGCTGCTGGGGAGCTGCTGGAGCCCTGAGGAGAAGAAGAGGACCATCTGCCAGTGGGGGAGCGCGTAGGAATTCTACAGACCACCGTGGAGGGGGCCCTCCCGGACTGAGTAACTTTTGAACTGTACTCTTGTGGTGGGGATCTAGACTGTGTTTGTGGAGACACAGGAGGTGTGGCGTGGAGCCTGCCCCCTGGTCCATCTGTGTTCCCCCCCCAGTCCCCACCACCACCATCATCGTTGCCCCCTCCACCACCCCCACTGGCTACTTACCATCTACCTTGAGCTCCTGCCTCTGGGATTTCAGCTGCTCACCTAGGCTTGCTATGCCCTGTTGCCACCATTGGGCCTGAAACAGCAGCCAACCTTAAAATACTTTATTTTCATTGCAAGCGCACGTGGGTGCACGTTCCCCCCCCTTTTGGACTGACCCCCTCCCCCCTGCAGCAAGCCCCCAGCTTTGCCCCTGCTGCCTACCCATTTGCCCCTTGCTGCCTTTTGCCCCTCCCCCTTGCCCCAGCCCCTTGCTAGCTCCAGTTTGTTTGCCTGCCCCGCCCTTTCCCTCTGCAGCCTTTGTTTGTTTGACCCGCCCCAGCCTCTGAAGCTAACCCCGTGGTTCCTCTGCCCCACTCCCATCCTGATTGTTCCCCTTCCCCTGCGGTCCCCTTGCATTGATTAGCCCCTCCCCTCGTGCGCCCATGTCCCCTCCCTTGCGCTTGTGCCCCTTCCCGTTTTAGTTTGACCTTGTCTCACTGCACCCCCCAATGCTGTTATATTCCCCCTTCCTTGGTGCGACTAGAGGAGCCGGAAACCCTCCCCGAGTCAGTGACTGACCCCTAGCCCTTGATAGTCCCGCTCCCATCCAGCCCACCCCTTTTTGGCGCCCTCCTCCCCTGCCTGCAGCCTAGCGGGGAGAAGTGGTTGACCTGCTTCCCCTCTCCCTGCCCCCTCCGGTGTTTGTTCTGCCCCTGTCCTCATTATGGCAGGGGACGAGGCGAGTGGGACCTCTCGGGCAGACCCTGCTGCCCCTCCTCCACCCGCCCCACCATCGTCCCCCCTAGCCTCTACCTCAACCGCCGCTGCCGTGCCACCTGCTAACGCCCCTGCTGGAGCGCCGGCAGCGGCAGATACCGAGGTGACCTCCGCTGCTGCCACGTCCCTCGCTCCCTCCAACTCTGGGGGAGCCCCCCCAGCCGGCAGGAAGGGCCAGGACACAAAGAAAGGTAAAGGCCCCGCCAAGAAGGCCAGGCCCTCCATGGCGGGGGCTGCCCCCACTGCCACGGCCCCGACATCGGCCGTGGCATCCCTCCCCGCTGTTCCCTCCACCAGCTCTGTAGGTGTCCCTCCCCTGGCCCCCAGGGCATATGCCCAGGTAGCGGCGGCCCCCCCGCCTGCCGCTGCATCATCATCTCAATCAACCACCGCCTCTGCTACCATCTATAGTGGCCGGGGCCCCTTCCCCACCTTGACTAGGAAGCACGGCGTCCGTTGCCTCCTGGTACCCGCCTCGCCCCACGTGGAGACCTACGTGCGGGCGTTGGCGAGGGTGGTGGGGCCCACGGCCATTGTGGTGGCCTCCAAGATGTACGGAAAGGTTGTCTTCTTCCTAGCATCGGAGGCCGCCGCCCAGGAGGTGGTGGAGAAGGGCCTGGCGGTGGGGGGCGTGTTCGTCCCCCTGGAGCCTCTAGAAGACCTGGGCGCCCGACTGGTCCTGACTTCTGTCCCTCCCTTCCTTCCTAATGCCGCCCTGTTACCTGCCCTCTCTACCCTGGGGAGGCCGATCTCTGTGGTCAGCCCTCTCCCGTTGGGCTGCAAAGACCCCGCCCTCCGTCATGTCCTCTCGTTCCGCCGGCAGGTACAGTTACAACTGCCGCCGGCGGCACATGACGGTGAGGCGCTTGAGGGGTCCTTTTTGGTCCCCTACCAGGGGGCCCGCTACCGGGTGCATTATTCAACGGGGGAGGCCCGGTGCTACCTCTGCTGGGCGATGGGGCACGTCCGGAGGGACTGCCCCTTGGCCCGGCACGGAGGGGCATCCGGGACCCCCGAGCCCCGGCAGAGCGCCGGCCCCGTCATCGCCGGCGCCCCTGGCTGCCCGGCGCCCGAAGCCGCCCCTCCTCCTCCTTTCCGGCCCAACAACGCTCCCGCTCGGGCCCAAGGGGTATCTCCCCTAGTGTGCCCAGATGGCGGCAGAGGCGGGGCCCTCCCGCTCTGCGATCTGGCGGGGCCTGTGGAGGAGGGTGAGGTAGGGATACCGCCGGGCATAGAAAAGGGCATGCCCCAGGGTGGCTCCTCCCTCCTACATGCTGCCCCACCATTGCCTCCCCGAGTCCCTGAGCCTTCGTCCTTGCTCCCTGACCCGACCCCTGTTAGCCAAACCCCGGATGATGCCATGGAGGGCTGGTCCTTAGTACAGGGGAAGCGGGGCAAGCGGAAGGCTCGAGCTCCGCTCCTCCCACCTGATGCGGTAGCCCCCCGGAAGACCAGGAAGGGGGGCACCGATGCTGAGCCTTCCGCTTTGCCCCCGGGTGGGTTTTGTCCACCATTACCGGCTAGGGAAGACGTGGCAGCATCGGAGGAAAGCACTACTCCTCCTCCGGTGTCCCTTCCTATGGAAGCCCCGGATGGAGCCCCTCTCGCCCCCTTACAATCTGAAGCCCCTGCATGCACCAAGGCGAGCGTCACTTCGGGTGCAGGCGGGGAGAGCCCTGGGGTGGTGGAAGGTGATCTCCCCTCCATTTATGAGGAGATCGAGGCCCTGGGTCTGACCCCGGTTACCCAGGGGGAGGACGACCCTCTGCCAGCGGGCCTCGATCTGAGCGACCTTGCCTCAGCCTCCCTTTCCCCATGTTCTGTCCCCTTACCCACTGCTTCCGCTCCCACCTCCGAGGAGCCCCTGGACTCTTCCACCAACCCGGCTGCAGATGGCACCCCGCTAGCGGCCGCCGAGCCTCTTGAGGCGACGGCCAGTGCCATGCAACCGGGACCCGAGTCGCCAGGGGACTCCCTCGTGGCTGAGGGGCAGCCGACCTCCTTCCTGGGTGGGGGCCCCGTCGTTGATTCTCCACCTATGGATGCCGTGGCCTTACCATCTGCCTTGGAGCACGAGCCCGGCATCACGGAGGGCCCACCTCCCTCCCCGCAAATCCCTGAGCCCATTTGCAGGGTGCCACCCCCCCCCACCCAGGAGCCTAGCTGCTGGGGCCCCTGATCCCACTATCGCCCCTTCCCCTGTCCCTATTCCTGACTCCGACCCTGCCCCTGACACCGACCCCGTCTCTATCCCATCCACTTCCTGTGATGCTATTGCCGCCCCTGGGGCTGTCTCCTTCCATATCCCAGAGGACGACCCCCAAGAAGCGGCCTTTGTTTTTCCCTGTCCCGACCCACCAGGGGCTGCTATTTTCCCTCCGCCGCCCCCCATTGAGCCAGGGTCTGAGGCGGGCCATGTGGCGCCGGCCCATCGGACGCCACGTCGAGGGTCTGCCCCCTGCTTGCCCGTCTCGGTGGGCCACGAGGCTGTGACAGGGGCCCCGCTGGGGGATAGCCATAGATCGGTAACCCCACCCCCCCATACGCTGAGAGAGGAGCTACGAGAGTTCCTTGAGGACGTCCGTGGCTCCCGCAACAAGGTACAGCTTGCACTCCAGCGATGGGGGGATTTTCATCAGATCCTCCGGGCCGCGAGGGCCCTCATGGGGGAGGGTAAGAGGACCGGGAGGCAGGCCGCCGCGGCCTACCAACGGGTCCGCCTCTTCCATGACTCCTTAATCGCCTACGGGGTAGGTCACGGATTGTTGCGCGGCCCGACAGAGGCCGTGGGCGTTTCTGCCGGCGAGGATCCCCCCCAGCCCTCCTCACGGCACCGATCATCTTCGCAACATTGAACACCCGGGGCTGTAGGATGGGTCTCCGCAGGAGCCAGGTGCTCTCCTTCCTTCGGGAGGGGGGGTACTCTGTGATTTTCCTGCAGGAGACCCATACGGATCCGGCCGCTGAAGCTAGCTGGCGGCTGGAGTGGGGGGACAGGGTCTATTTTAGCCACTTCACAGTTCGTACGGCTGGAGTGGCGACCCTGTTCTCCCCCGACCTACGGCCCGAGGTGCTGGGGGTCGCCGAGGCTGTGCCAGGCCGCCTGCTGCACCTCCGGGTCCGCATGGAGGGGCTTGTGGTTAATCTCGTCAATGTTTACGCCCCGACATTGGGCCCGGAGAGGTTGTGTTTTTATCAGCAGGCGTCCGCCTTCCTCGGCACCTTGGATCCTCGCGAGTGCCTGGTCCTGGGTGGGGACTTTAACGCCACCCTTGAGGAACGGGACCGCTCGGGGACCGAGCAGCACCCGGCCGCCGCGGATGTCCTCCGGGAGATCGTCGAACATCACTCCCTGGTGGACGTCTGGCGCGACCACCACCCGGATGACGTTTCGACATTCACTTTTGTCCGGGTGGAGGTCCATCGGTCGTACCACTCCCGGTTGGACCGCATCTATGTCACGCTTCCATCTTTCCCGGGCCCACTCCTCCAGCGTCCGGTCGGCCCCTTTTTCAGATCACCATCTAGCCACCGTGACAGCCTCTCTCTGCGCGGAGAGGCCGGGGCCGGCCTATTGGCACTTTAATAATAGCTTGTTGGAGGATGTGGGCTTCGTGGCGTCCTTCCGGGAGTTCTGGCTGGCCTGGCGAGGGCAGCGGCGTGCCTTTCCCTCGGCGCGGCGGTGGTGGGACCTGGGGAAGGTGCGCGCCCGGCTCTTCTGCCGTGACTACACCCGGGGCGCCAGCCGACGGAGGGATGCGGCGATAGGGCAGTTGGAACGGGAGGTCTTAGAGCTGGAGAGGCGTCTGGCCGCCAGCCCCGGTGATCCATCCCTCTGCGGAGCGTGCCGGGAGAAGCGGGAAGAGCTCCGGACCCTCGAGGACCATCGGGCCCGAGGTGCCTTTGTTCGATCCCGCATCCGCCTCCTTCGGGAGATGGATCGCGGCTAACGCTTCTTCTACGCCCTGGAGAAAAAGAGGGGGGCCAAGAAGCACGTCACCTGCCTTCTAGCAGAGGACGGCACCCCCCTCACGGATCCGGCGGAAATGTGCGGGAGGGCCAGGGCCTTCTACGCAGGCCTTTTCTCCCCGGATCCGACCGATCCTAACGCTTGCAGAATGCTCTGGGATGAACTCCCGACGGTCAGCGCGGGCGACCGAGACCGGCTGGAGCTACCTCTCACTCTGGCCGAGTTCTCGGAAGCCCGCCGCCGCATGCCCACCAATAAATCTCCAGGCATGGACGGGCTGACCATGGAGTTCTACCGCGTGTTTTGGGACGTCCTCGGCCCGGACCTTGTCACCGTCTGGGCCGAGTCCTTGCAGGGCGGGGTCCTCCCTCTTTCATGCAGGCGAGCTGTGCTCGCCTTATTGCCGAAGAAGGGGGACCTCCGCGATTTACGGAATTGGCGTCCCATCTCGCTCCTCAGCACGGACTATAAAATCGTAGTGAAGGCCATCTCGCTGCGGTTAGGGTCCGTGCTGGCGGACGTGATCCACCCAGACCAGACCTACACCGTCCCGGGCCTCACCATCTTCGACAACTTGTATCTAGTCCGGGACCTCTTGGAACTCGGGTGTAGGGATGGTCTGTCGTTCGCCCTCCTGTCCCTGGATCAGGAGAAGGTGTTCGACAGGGTGGACCACGGGTATCTCCTGGGCACTCTGCGAGCGTTTGGCTTCGGGCCCCAGTTTGTGGGTTTTCTCCAGGTGCTGTACGCCTCCGCAGAGTGTTTGGTCAGGCTCAACTGGACCCTGACCGAACCGGTCAGCTTCGGGCGAGGAGTACGTCAAGGGTGCCCCCTCTCGGGCCAGCTGTATGCTCTGGCGATCGAGCCCTTCCTCTGTCTCCTCCGTAGGAGGTTGGCAGGGTTGGTGCTGCGGGAGCCGGAGCTGCGGCTGGTCCTGTCGGCGTACGCTGACGACGTGCTCCTCGTGGTCCAGGACCCGGGCGACTTGGTGCGGGTGGAGGCTTGCCAGACCATCTATTCGGCGGCCTCCTCCGCCCGGGTCAACTGGGTCAAGAGCTCTGGCCTGGTGGTAGGGGACGGGTGGCAGGCGAGCTCCCTCCCACCCGCGCTTCAGGCCATCCGGTGGAGTGCGGGTCCGCTGCTCTATCTCGGCGTTTACCTTTCTGCCACGCATCCGTCTCCGCCGGAGAACTGGCTAGGTTTAGAGGGCAGGGTGTTGGAGCGGCTCCGGAAATGGACAGGACTGCTCCGGTGTCTCTCCCTTCGAGGGAGAGCACTGGTGCTCAATCAACTAGTCCTGTCCATGCTCTGGTACCGGCTCAACACCCTGGTCCAGGCCCCGGGCTTCCTGACCACCCTCCGGACATTGATTCTAGAGTTCTTTTGGTCAGGACTGCACTGGGTCTCTGCGGGGATTCTCCATCTACCCCTGGAGGAGGGAGGGCAGGGCCTGAAGTGTCTGCACGCTCAGGTCCACGTCTTCCGCCTCCAGGCCCTGCAGAGGCTCCTTTATGGTGCAGGTAGTCCGGCGTGGAGCGTATTGGCGCACGCCTTCCTGCGCCGCTTCGGAGGGCTCCGATATGACCGGCAGCTCCTTTGTCTCCATCCGAGAGGTCTTCCGCGAGGCCTCTCCGAGCTGCCGGTCTTCTACCAGGACCTCTTCCGGACCTGGAAACTGTTTTCAGTGACCAGGTCCGTGGCGGCCACCGTGGGGGCAGATCTCCTCGCGGAGCCCCTGCTACACAACCCCCAGCTTCGTGTGCAGGTGGCGGAGTCCCCCATGGTGCGCCAGAGGTTGGTCCTGGCAGAAGTCACCAAAGTCGGAGACCTCCTAGACTACGACCGGGGAGACTGGCTGGATCCCCTGACGCTCGCTCAGCGCATGGGGCTCTCCAGACCTCGTACTCCCCGGCGCGTACTTCAGGAGGTGAGGGCCGCTTTGCCGCCCGCTGCTCGGGACTATCTCGACCGGGTCCTGCGAGAGGGCACGCCCCGCCCACCCTCCACTCCGAGCCCTCCAGACTTTTTCATCGGGCCCCTGCCCCGTGGACCCAACCAGCCCCCTCCCCGTCCATTTGCCATGAGCCGGCTGCACCATCTGCAGCCGGTTCTGTTCCGGACCGCGCCAAGGAAACATCTATACACGCTCGTGCTCCATGTTCTTCATGTCCTCACCCTCGCGTCCCGCCCCGATACGAAGTGGCGGGACCTTCTGCCACCTCTGGAGGGTGAGGAGCCCCGGTGGGCCAGCCTTTATTCTGCTCTGATCCCGAAACCCACCGGGGACATCAGTTGGCGGCTCCTTCACGGAGCCGTGAGCATGGGCGTGTACTTGGCGCGGTTTACCCCTATCCCAGACACCTGCCCCTTTTGCGGCGTGAGGGAGACCCTGGCGCATGTTTACCTGGAGTGCGCCAGGCTGCAGCCCCTATTCCGTCTCCTCACGGATATTTTGTTAATATTTTGGTTGCACTTTTCTCCTCACCTTTTTATTTATGCACTCCTTATCCGTCGCCCCACAAAGTCGCGGGACCTCCTGGTCAACCTCCTTCTGGCCCTAGCGAAACTGGCCATCTATAAAACCAGAGTGAGGAGGTTGGCCGATGGAGTTTCCTGTGACTGTGGGGCGTATTTCAGGTCCTCCGTTCTTTCACGTATCCGGGCAGAGTTCCTCTGGGCGGCGTCCACTGGCTCCCTTGACGCCTTCGAGGAGCAGTGGGCGCTGTCCGGGGTTCTCTGCTTGGTGTCCCCATCTGGTTCGCTTCGTTTGACCCTTTGACCTCACTCCTGTCCCTGTTCTTTTATTAGTTGTCCCCCGTAATTTTTTGGTCTCCAGGTCCTGTGGACCCCCCCTTAGGCTGGGGGGGATCCTTTAGCAGTGGGCGGGCTTTGCCCGCCCACTTCCTGGATCCCAATAGGTCTGGTCACTCAGGGAACAGAAAACTACTCATCCAGTGACCAGTATATTTGCCCTCTACCAGACTCCTGTACCCCACTGGTCTGGGTCTGTCACAGTATGTTAGCAACAAGAAGGTGGTCAGGGAAAGTGTCGGACCCTTACTGAATGGGGGAGACAACCTAGTGACAGATGATGTGGAAAAAGCTCAAGTACTCAATGATTTTTTTGCCTCGGTCTTCACAGACAAGGTCAGCTCCCAGACTGCTGCACTGGGCAACACAGTATGGGGAGGAGGTGAGCAGCCCTCAGTGGACAGGTTAAGGACTATTTAGAAAAGTTGGACATGCACAAGTCCATGGGGCTGGATCTAATGCATCCGAGGGTGCTGAGGGAGTTGGCTAATGTGATTGTAGAGCCATTGGTCGTTACCTTTTGAAAACTCATGGTGATCGGGGGAGGTCCCAGACAATTGGGAAAAAGCAAATATAGTGCCCATCTTTAAAAAAGGGAAGAAGGAGAATCGGGGGACAGTCAGCCTCACCTCAGTCCCTGGAAAAATCATGGAGCAGGTCCTCAAGGAATCCATTTTGAAGCACTTGTAGGAGAGGAAGGTGATCAGGAACAGTCAACATGGATTCACCAAGGGCAAGTCATGCCTGACCAACCTGATTGCCTTCTATGATGAGATAACTGGCTCTGTGGATATGGGGAAAGCGGTGGACGTGATATATCTTGACTTTAGCAAAGCTTTTGATACAGTCTCCTACAGTATTCTTGCCAGCAAGTTAAAAAAGTATGGATTGGATGTATTGGACTTGTTGCCAAGAAGGCTAACGGCATATTGAGCTGCATTAGTAGGAGCATTGCCAGCAAATCAAGGGAAGTGATTATTCCCCTCTATTTGGCACTGGTGAGGACACATCTGGAGTATTGCATCCAGTTTTGGGCCCCCCAGTACAGAAAGGATGAGGACAAATTGGAGAGAGTCCAATGGAGGGCAATGAAAATGATTAGGGGGCTGGGGCACGTGACTTATGAGAAGAGGCTGAGGCAACTGGGCTTATTTAGTCTGCAGAAGAGAAGAGTGAGGGGGGATTTGATAGCAGCCTTCAACTACCTGAAGGTGGGTTCCAAGGAGGATGGAGCTAGGCTGTTCTCAGTGGTGGCAGATGACAGAACAAGGAGCAATGGTCTCAAGTTGCAGTGCGGGAGGTTTAGGTTGGATATTAGGAAAAACTATTTCATTAGGAGGGTGGTAAAGCACTGGAATGGGTTACCTGGGGGAGGTGGTCGAATCTGCATTCTTAGAGGTTTTTAAGGCCTGGCTTGACAAAGTCCTGGCTGGGATGATTTAGTTGGGGATTGGTCCTGCTTTGAGCAGAGGGTTGGACTAGATCAGGGGTTCTCAAACTGGGGGTCGGGACCCCTCAGGGGGTCGTGAGGTTATTACGTGGGGGGTCGCGAGCTGTCATCCTCCACGCCAAACCCCGCTTTGCCTCCAGCATTAATAATGGTGTTAATTATATTTAAAAGTGTTTTTAATTTATAAGGGGGGGTCGCACTCAGAGGCTTGCTATGTGAAAGGGGTCACCAGTACAAAAGTTTGAGAATCACTGGACTAGATGACCTCCTGTGGTCTCTTCCAACTCTAATCTTTTATGATTCAATGTATAGTTGGAATTATGTTTTCCAAAGTGCATTGCTTTGCATTTATCAACACTGAATTTCGTCTGCCATTTTGTTGCCAAGTCACCTAGGTTTTTGGAGATCCCTTTGTAACTCTTCAGTCTGCTTTGGACTTAACTGTCTTGAGCAATTTTGTATTGTCTTCAAATGTTGGCACGTCACTGTTTACCCTTTTTTCCAGATCATTTATGAATATGTTGAACACCACTGGCCCCAGTACAGATCTTTGGGGGACACTATTATTTACTTCTTTCCATTCTGAAAACTGATAATTGAATCCTATCCTTTGTTTCCTGTCTTTTAACCAGTTACTGATCCATGAGACACCTTCCGTCTTATCCCATGATTACTTACTTTGCTTAAGAGACTTTGGTGGGAGACCTTGTCAAAGGATTTCTGAAAGTCCAAGTACACTGTATCCACTGGATCACCCTTGTCCACTTCTTTGTTGACCCCTTCAAAGTATTCTGATAGATTGGTGAGGCATGATTTCCCTTTACAAAAGCTGTGTTGACTCTTCCCCAACAAATTGTGTTAATCTATGTCTCCTAATTCTGTTCTTTACTATATTTTCAACCAATTTGCCTGGTACTTAAATTAGTCTTCTGGGCCTGTAATTGCCAGGATCACCTCCAGAGCCTTTTCAAAAAATTGATGTCTCATTAGCTACCCTTCAGTCATCTGGTACAGATGCTGATTTAAGTGATAGGTTACATAGCACACTTATTAGTTCTGCAGTTCCTCAGATTTCTCACCTAAAAAAGAATGGCTCAGGTGTGGGAATCTCCCTCTCATCCTCTGCAGTGAAGACTGATGCAAAGAATTCATGTAGCTTTTCTGCAATGGCCTTATCTTCCTTGAGTGCTCCTTTACCACCTCGATCGTCTAGTGGCCCCACTGACTGTTTGGCCGGCTTCCTGCTTCTGATGTATTTAACAGATGTCATGTGATTCATGGTGTCTAGAAACTTTACCTCTGTATCCTGTCCTGAGGTGACATGTACTCAGTTAATATACCTTTTCAGTCTCTCTGCATATGAGGATTCTTTCCATACTGCCCAATCATTCTTGTTTCCTGTCTGTGAACCCCATTCTGCTATCTCTGTTCTGAGATGGGGTGACCAGAACTAGCATCCTAGAGGAGGATATACCATTGGTTTATAAAATTGTGGTGTTATATTTTCTGTGTGAGTGTTCGCTCACTTTGTAGCTAGTGTGAGCCGAGTGCATTGCACACCTCAGGGGCTCCTTGCTTTCCTCCATTCCCCTCCACAAGCTCCAATGTGCCAACCTCCCATCCCATCCCTTCTATTACAGACATTATCTGTAACTCCCCCTAATTTCCCTCCTGCCAACAGTTCTGTGCATCCCATATTTCCCACTCATCCCATGCCAGAGGTTTGTTGCTCCCCATTCCCTTCTTCAACAGTCCCCCATTCTTCCTCATGCCAGATGCCCTATGTGCACTCGCATTCCCTCCATGTCCTCCATTTCCTCCTTGCCCGCCCATGGCAGGCACTCTGTGTTTCCCCCATACCAGGGTTCCCCAGTCTCCCTCTCTGCCAGAGATTCTGTCTGCTCCCATTCCATCTCCTCCATTCTCTCCTCCGTGCCAGGGGCTGTGTGTGCACGCTCCCAGTCCCCTCATGTCCCCTTCCTCACCAACACTGTTATTTGCCTGGGAGATAAAATTGTCAGTGTATCAACATGTTGAACTCTATTGGGAGGGTGAGTTAAGGGTATTGGTGTTAGTTGTACCATCAACTAGTTGTTTGATAGAGAATTGAAGCTGTGGCTGTGCTAAACAGATGCCTGGGGTGTGGTGTGTTCCTCCATTTTTCCCCTTATAGTTTTCCCCTAAATCAGTAGGGTTCTGGTCATTGACTCCTAAAACGTTCCCTGGAATTTTGAGCCAATGCATCATTCAGAAGTTATTATGTTATTGACAGACACAGAAATGCCGTTGAGTTTACAACCTTTGCAAGCTTGCCAGTCATTCTCTGTCCCATTCCTTATGCATCCCAACGTTTTGTTTGATTTTTGATTGCAGTTGCACATTGAGCAGAATGGATGCGGTTAATTTAGAATCCTGCAAGGTATATGAGTAGTTTAAAATTATTCCTTCCAAAGTGCATTTCCTTGCACTTGTCAATACTGAATTTTGTATGTTGTTCTGTTGCCCAGTCCCCTAGCTGGGTTAGGTCTCTCAGGACTGGAGAAAACTGTGAGGAACTGCAGACTTGCCTAAATAATTTTGTCATCTGCCAACGTCACCACCTCCCTACTCTCGTCCCTTTGTAGATTATTAAACATCCCTCTTAGCACCGTACCTTGGAACTCCTGATGTTAACCTTTTCACCATGATGAAAACTGACCACTGAAACTTTTCATTTCCTAGCCAGTTTCTGACCCTTGGATAGCACTTTTCATCCAATGACGATTTAGTTTATTTAGGTTTGGTTACAATATCATTCTCTCTTCTTCTTTTCTGCCACACTGATGTACCCCCTACACATCCACAGAACCTTGCACACCCCGCTCTTTCCTATCCACATGGATAAGCATCCAGCTCCCCACACTATTCACACAAACCTCCCCTCCCCCCTGCTTAGATTGGGGAATGGGTTCCAGCTGAGCCTGGCTTCCCACTGCTACCCCTAACACTGGGGATGCCATCAGCTAAGTGCTAGTTTACCTGCTTGCTCTTGTTCCCACTGTTCCTTCCCCCATCCCGGTGGGGCTAAACTGGCTCTCTCATTCTCTCCGAGCAGGTGTTTGACAGCAGGCCCGTGCTCAGCGTCTGCCTGAAGGTAAGTGAGAGCTCAAGATTGCAGAGAATGGCAGCCTGATTGTGGTCTTTCAGGAATTGTTCCCTCGGTGGGGTGGGGAGCGGTTACAGAGTTCCTCTTCTCTATTAGGTCAGGCAGCAGATCTGCCTCTATCTCATGCCCAAATGCACTGGCTCTTGGACTCTCTGCCCTCATTTGGCCCAGACTGCCTAACAGCATGACTCCATTGGAGCTCCACTGCTGCTACTTCCCCGGCCTCTGCTGCCTATGGAATCCTACACACACAACAACTACAGTGAGGGCTCACAGAGCAGCCACAGGCAGTTTTCACGCTGAGCCCAGAAGGCAGCAGTGTGTGTCCCTCCATGGCCCTCCCCTTTCCAGCTGGGACCTCACACACTGGCTGCTTCATTGCTGTGTACTTATTATTATTGTTTCATTTTGTATTCCTAGTGATATGATATAGCCCCTGTGCATGACAGGAACTTTAATCACTAGCAAAAGGAAATGTCCCTGCCTCTAAAGCTACCAGACTTGTTTGCAGTTGGATTTCAGTGTGACTCCTCACAGGAAATGGAGATCCAAATCTAGCCCTTAAGCAGGAGAGATCTGTGATGGACCTTTAGAAGAGATTGCCCTAAAAGAGAGGAACCTTTTCCTGTTTACCTGAACTCCTTGCTAATGTGGAATTGCCCTTGGCTCACTCAAAGTGGAATTTAAAGTTTGGTTGGTGGAATAGCCAAATGCAATAAGAAAAAGTGTGTGATGTATTTATTTATCATCTTTCTGCATTCACAGTACGGCCGCCTCTTTGTGGAAGCCTTCCTGAAGCTTGCCATGCCTCTCTTGGATTATAGCTTTAAAAAGCACAGGGTAAGAATTTCAGAGGCACAGAGATTTGCCTGAAATCCATTTGGAAGCTGAAGTAAGAGCAGAATGCAGCAGCTGGCTTCTTGAGTGCATTGCAGTAGTCCAGTCTTGAGAGGACAAAAGCATGGATCATACTTACATAGTCTACATCCAAAAATAATGTTTGCAGCCTCCTGGCCAATGCAGACTTGAGAATAGCCATCTTCATCACGTCAGCTGTGTAGTCATCTAAACACAACTGGGATTAAAGCAAGCCCCTCATTTGTGAACTTTGGCAGTTTTGAGATGACCTATGTCATGTCCTCCAGCCCATTAGATCAAACGATGGGCTAGGAGACATGCATGCAGGTTGGTGAGTAGCCAGTTAAATGAACAGGGTAGCAGAGTGCTGTTGGTAGGTCAGTAGGTGGCTTTTTGTGGTCTGTGCCAGGTGGAGTTTTTCCTGCCTGGTTTCATTCTCCGGTACCGAGCACTACAATATTAGAAGCTGGAGGTCACAAATCTCATGGCATGGATCTCTGTCGCTTGGCCTATGTCTGCTAGAGTGGAAAGTAATCTCCAGGCCAGACCCTTTTTCACACACACAGAATCCTCTGGCCTGGAAACTGATTGCTGGGACATCACATGTGCAGAGCACAGGAACAGCTGGAGCTTGCAGTGTTTTGGCACCAAAGCAACCTAACAGCAGAGCCACAACCAGCACTTCTTCAATCAGTCCTGGCTGGCTCCTTCTGTACCACATCAAGCAGCATCAGATCATTAGGCCGCTGGCCTTAGGGTGCTGGCAGCAGACCTCCTGCCTGCTGCTGCTCCTCTCTCTTGCCTCCATCCCCAAACTGTGACCATGGGGTTTAGTGGTGTGGCTGATGCCCTAAGACCATTGGGTTGTACCCAACATGGCAGAGGGTTGGCCACCCCTTGCTGGAGATTCTTGCTGAACTAGGAGAGTGCCTCAGAGTAGTTGAGAGTTTGGCTGAAAATGACATGTTCACATGCTGCGGTCTGCACCATGACTGTCTGGCCCACTGGAGAAAGTATGTTCCATAGTTGCCTAGAATTTGAGGCTTTCGAGGTATCATGACTGGGACTGAGATGCAGCCCAAATGCATATAAAAAAATCATTTGGGCACCAAAACATTGACATTTCCAGGGGCTTCTGTGGCCACACTGGATGTGGTGTCTCAGTTGCCAGTCTCTGAGCAGTCTTTGGAAGGACAGTTTATGGTAAGTGCTAACGAACCAGACTCGTCTGACATCAGCCTGTCTGTGCCTGATTAAACGCTTCTCCTGGAGTGTCCTCCCCAGGCTGCAGAGAACTAGGAAGCTCTGCCCCCTTGCTTCTGGAGGCAGGAGCGTGCTCTCTCTTCGCTCTCTCCTAGGCTGCCATATCTGAGACCACCCTACCCCTTTGAAGAGCTCAAGCCCCAGAGCACTTGGACAGTGTGAGTGTGCTCAAATGCCAGCTTTGAAGATCCTTAGGGTGCATAGTCCCCACTAGAGTCTCTAGACAGGCCCCAAATTGCTACTTGTGGCTATCCAAACTTTTGAAGATGATGGTCTCAGTCTCTGAGCTTGGTGGGGGCATTATAGACTACATGTTATTGCTGCCTGGGCTGCAATGTGGGGCTGGCTGCTCTGTGACTGCAATGGCATTTCAGCCAGTGGGTAAAGTTGCTTGTGAAAAGCTGATTTCCCCACCCCCAAGGCACCTTGATCCTATAGGTGCCGGGTTTTGTGCTAGAGAATAGAGAACAGATTCAGCTCAAAATGTCTGGCTTTACTTGGCTGTTTTGCAGAGCTGTGGAACATGATACATCTGGTGAGCACATTCTCTTGTTGGTTATGAGACTATGCACAGAGTTCAGCTCCCTTATGGCTGCCGTGTCTTAACTTGTTGGGTATTTTCTGTGGAGTGGGCAGAGGTATGTCTTAATATCTCTGCAGCACTGGTAGGATGAATAGGAGAGGTGATATTCTTGCTTCCAAGTTATCCTTTGTGATGGGTAGCAAATTCTTATAGATTTGAAAATTCAGTACCAGTGACTCAGGGGTCCTTTTCATTACAGGAAGACGTGCAGAGTTTGCTGAAAACTTTACAGCTGAGCACCAGACAACTTCATCACATGTGTGGTCATTCAAAGGTAAGGGAGACTCTAGAGTTTACACTAGCTCTTGTATTTGCAAAGCCTTACTAATCTGTGTTGATTTCTGTGTGTGTCTGTCACCACTGCCTCCTCACATGGTGTCTCCAGGGGTCCCACACAGGACTCCTCTTCACAGGAATTTGACCAGGATAAAGGTCCCGTCATGGTTGAAGTGTCCTGACAGCAATGCTGCTCTGGGTTCAGTAAGCACAGATGGACGCCTACAAATTGTTCTGCACTCCCTTGTAGCTGTCCCAGGGAATATACTTCCCAGGTTTACTCATCTGCTTGGTCTCCTCTGTTGTCCAGGCCCATTAGTCTGGGAGAGTATGCAATTCCATGGGCAAGTTAATGATGTAAAGGTAGGGGAGGGTCATTTGATTTATAAAAATCTACAGAATCATAAATTCAATGGTCTCATCCTCTGTGGCCTGGCAAGTGGGACTCACTCCCCCCTACAGCCCTTCCCAGCTCCAGGTCCTCCAGTTGGTAGAAATGTTGCTGATACAATGTCGTCAGAAATGGGTTGAGTTAGGTATCACTCAAAAGCCCTTTCTCCCACAAACACAATAATACCAAACATGACAAACCTAGAACAATTCTATAGATATATATTCAAGAAAAGGTTTAAAAATCAGCAGTTGTTTAATTATACTTTAACACAGGGATGCATGGCTTACATAAAAAAGACACTGCTCTTTGGTAATGCTAGGGAAGATAGACTTGGCATTTAGGACTGAAAACATTTATTCATCAAAGTCATCATCAGTGTTGTCTCCGTCTAGGGCACCACTGCTAGATACAGTGTCACACTGATCCTTGTCAGTGCCGCATTTGCACATCTCGGTACATGGCAGGCTGCTGGCCAAACATTTGCAGGGAGGTGAGCATCTGGTCTTTGCACACGAGCATTTGATTAGCTGAAGGATTGATTCGGGAGCACATAGTATTTCACACACAAGTGTGATCAGTCCATCCTCCAAGACCAATCCATTCCTGACAAGGAAGGGTAGTTTTGGATGCACTCGATTATCCTGGAGCCATTTCACTGCTTGATAATTTGCCCTCTTAATAGCAGGTATAAATGCACCCCTTTTTGGTGGCAATTTTTCTCCTGTTGTGTGCTTCTTGGCAAACATCACCAATGTAGCTCTGCAAGTGTCGTAATGTTGGTCTTCAAATGGTAAACTTGGCATATCAACGCCTCCAGTGCATTTATGACCATATCAGCCGCCTCAGCCGTTCTGAGCACCTTCAGAGTGAGGAGAGAGTCTATGAAGGCTGAATCCAGTGCCTTCCAATATGATAATTTGGCCTTTCCAGCCAACCTTCCGGTGGTGTCACATCTTGAAAGGGCTTGGAAACTTGGCAGTGCAGTGGCACTTAATGATCTGAGTGATAGGAAAACGTTTCTGACCTGAGGCTGGGACTGCTCCCCATTAATACACTCCTGATAGCAGACCATCACAGCAGCATGAAGGGTACCTTTGCTATCTCCTGTATCTTCAGGGAAGTTTAAGTTATTCACAGCACAAAATATACACCTACCCTTGATGAGGTTTGGGGGAACGTTCATTCAGTTCCAAGAGGCAAAGAACACTGTTTGCAGTGGCAGTGTCCAGGCAGAGGACTCTGTAGTTGTAAGTGGAGCAGTCAAAGCTGCTGTGCAAAAGCTGCTTGAGGAATTTGCTGAATGTTTTGGAATGAATTGTTAAACCAACAGCCACTTGTAGTGGTAGATTATGCATATGCCTCATGGTTGTTGTGTATGTGTTGGAAACCTGTTTCACTCAAGCACTCATACATGAGGCTTTGCAGTAAAATAGCAGCCTTGTGCTCTGCTTTCTTACTGTCATATTTGCTGCTGCTGAAGTCACTACAACCACCAACGCACCACTTAAAGAAGTAGTACTATAGGTCACACGCTGTTATTTTTTTCAGGTTTGGCATCAGCTATGGATGCCTGAAATGCCCAGGTACTGCAGGACAAAATGCTTTTCTGTAAAAATTTAGCAGCTACAAACAGTCTTCATATTACTGTTGAGATTAGTGCTTTCTTCCACTTTTGATAGTGCCACTTCTTTTGCAGCTTTTAAGGATATGCTCTGTGATTCATTTCAGTGGATAGGATTGCTAAAAACTACGTCCATATCCTGCGGTTCATCTTCAGTAAGTGCTTTAAGAGCCTTCCTGCTAAGCATTTGCGCCTCTTCAGTCCCATTCAAAGCACATATTTCTCTGCTCATAGCCTCTGCTTTGGACATCACCACCACTTTCCCATCCACTAGAGCAGTGGTTCTCAAAGCTGGTCCGCCGCTTGTTCAGGGAAAGCCCCTGGCGGGACAGGCCAGTTTGTTTACCTGCCGCGTCCGCAGGTTCGACCGATCGCGGCTCCCACTGGCTGTGGTTTGCCGCTCCAGGCCAATGGGGGCTGCGGGAAGGGTGGCCAGCACATCCCTCGGCCCACGCCGCTTCCCGCAGCCCCCATTGGCCGGAAGCGGCGAACCGCGGCCAGTGGGAGCCGCGATCGGCCGAACCTGCGGGTGCGGCAGGTAAACAAACCAGCCCGATCCACCAGGGGCTTTCCCTGAATAAGCGGCAGACCGGCTTTGAGAACCACTGCACTAGAGCCTCTGTGAAGCAATGAACTCCAGCTGAGTCTCAGTTTGCAGTAGTACAATCAATATTTGGTTATGTTGTGTTTATCTTTTGACACAATATATTACATGCATTCTTGGTGTAGCACTCAGTGTGATGATATCCAGTGTTATCAATGTTCTCTCTAAGAGTGACTGCTTCATAGAGTTTCACACCTCTCTTAAGTGTTGAAACTGTGCTTAAGAGGATGGCTTCTGGCTTACTGAAGAAGAAGCAGGTGTTCTTCTCGAAATGCATGCCACAGCTGGCACTTGTCCCAGCACCTTCAACTTTTTTCTGATGCTCAATATGCTTCCTCACCAACCTTCCAAATTCAGTTTATGGGCCCACTTCTTATAGCACATAAGGTGCCACCAAATGTTGTGTTTAGCCAGGTCCCCCGCGGTGGTATTCTCCAAAGATTCAGCTGCTAGTCGGTACTCTTTGTCTCCCCATTGATGCCTAAAAATGATTAAGACCAAAGTAAAAACAAGGATTTTGTAATAAATTAGTTTGGGAGTGTAATTAATTATGTTATGTAATGTATGTTATGTAGCTGTGTGCATACTGTTTGGAGATAGATTCCAGTAATTTCTGACCCGATACTGATGTCTTAACCAGTGCCTTGTTACCACTCTTGGCATAATAAACAAAGCTGATAATCAATATCACTGAACCACTTTTTTGCTGATGATAGCAAATCAGCTTGAAGCACTCCTTCCATTTATAGAAATCTGTAACATTAAAAAAACTAATCAGGTGTCCTATTCTGAGCATTAACTGATAACACAGACTGGCAGCCAAGGGACACAACTTAACTTGCGAGGGCTGCATGTTTGGCATGCCTGTGTTCAACTATGCTTTCATAAAAAAGTTGATTTTTAAACATTTTCTCCAATATCTATCTACAGAATTGTTCTAGGTTTCTCATGTTTAGTACCATTACGTTCATGGGAGAAGGAGCTTTCAACGATACCCAACTCAACCCATTTCCAACAACACTGTATTATCAAAATTTCAACCAACTGGAGGACATGGAGCTGGGAGCCAGGTGGATGGGGCAGCAAGTTCCCCCTGCCATGCCACAGAGGATGGCACTATTGAAATTATGATTCTGTAGATTTTTATGAATCAAATGACACTTCCCTTACCTTTCTATCACTAACTTGCCTTGGAAAGAGATTTTAGTATATTAAGCTTGCAGACTATATTGCCTACCACCATGAGGTTTTGCACTGGGACTCCAGGACCTAGGCTAGCTACTTCTCCCACTCCTTCTCACTGTAGGCTTATTCATTATGCACAGCCTCCTAGGTATCCTCCAAGCTGCTGATTGTGGCAGCAGCCACCCTCAAGCATTGAAAGATCCAGATCACTCCCTAACTCAGCTATTGATCAGCTGCACATGAGTAGCACAAGAGACTCCACACTGGCACAAATGCCTTCCCTCCTCAGGCTTTGTCACCAGTGAAGAGCAGAGTGCCGGACCCATCGCAGCAACTAGCACATCTGGGGCTTCCTTTAGTAGGGAGGAAGCGATTGTGCTCCCCGCAAAGCATCATCTGTCAAAGGCTAAGGACTTGAGGAGGACTAAGCTCAGAGGTCCTGCAGCCACTGGGAATTATGGCTTCCGTTATAGGACCCTGGGCATAGCAACATGCTTGACCTCTATGCTCTCCCTGTTCATAGAATCATAGACTTTAAGGTCAGAAGGGACCATTATGATCATCTAGTCTGACCTCCTGCACAACGCAGGCTACAGAATCTCACCCACCCACTCCTGTATCAAACCTGTGTCTGAGCCATTGAAGTCCTCAAATCATGGTTTAAAGACTTCAAGATGCAGAGAATCTTCCAGAAAGTGATCCGTGCCCCACGCTGCAGAGGAAGGCGAAAACCCCCCAGGGCCTCTGCCAATCTGCCCTAGAGGAAAATTCCTTCCCAACCCCAAATATGGCGATCAGCTAAACCCAGAGCATGTGGGCAAGACTCACCAGCCAGACACCCAGGAAAGAATTCTCTGTAGTAACTCAGATCCCACCCCATCTAACATCCCACCACAAGCCATTGGGCATATTTACCACTAATAGTCAAAGACCAATCTCATACCATCCCCTCCATAAACTTATCAAGCTTAGTCTTGAAGCCAGATTTGTCTTTTGCCCCCACTGCTCCCCTTGGAAGGCTGTTCCAGAACTTCATTCCTCTGATGGTTAGAAACCTTCGTCTAATTTCAAGTCTAAACTTCCTGATGGCCAGTTTATATCCATTTGTTCTTGTGTCCACATTGGTACTGAGCTTAAATAATTCCTCTCCCTCCCTGGTATTTATTCCTCTGATATATCTGTTCTCTCAACGGAGCCTGCAGGAAGGTGACTACAAGAACAGAATTGCTTTGGATGCAGCCTCATGTTTCCCTGAGATGGTGGAATACCCCTCCCTCCCTCCCTGATGGAGAGGAGCGACCCGAGAGATCCCAGCACATGGTTATCTCTGTAGATACTAGTAGAAAAGTATGAGGAGCAGCCTTCCTGTCTCATTTGGGCCAGGGATTGTGAACAGAAATCATGATGTCAGCTCTAGCCTACATTAACAAGAGGAAACACAAGAAGCAGATCTCCAGCCAAGGAGACAAAAAAACCTGTTCCTCTGGGCAGAATCTCACCTGCTTGGCATCTTGCTTAGGAGACAGACTAGCTCAACCAGCAGGATCTCCTGCAGGGAATGCTTCCACTTCAAGCAAGTAATTCACCTGATTTATTCAGTGGGAGGCATCCCAGCCCTCTGTTCATTGCAGAGCTTGGCTCTCAGCTGAATCAGTTCTGCAGCCGTCACAGAGAGGTCAAGGTAGGGCAGAGGACATTTTTCTCATCCATAGTGGTCCCTTGCTCTCAAGTGGGGGGGAGGCCACTCCACCTCACTACACATCAAATAGACCAATCCATGTCTTGACTTCTACCCCACACTGCCACGCAGAGCTCCTCTGCCTATCTCAATGCTGGCAGAGGAGCAGAGAAGGTTCAATTGCCTCAGACTGACTGACTGCCCAGGATCTGGTACGTTGATGTTCCTGTCCCAGGAAAATCCCATTGCCCATTCCTCTGGCTGTCCCATGGCTCCTGGCAGGTTCTGCTTGAAGGCCTGGTGCTTGGAAGGTCTATTTTAGCAGAGGAAGAAGAGTAACAGCAGAGTGGATGGCCCTAACTGTGCCTTTCAAGACCATGTTTGAATCTCTTTTGAGGAAACTAATAACAGCATCAGCATTCTCTTCAGTTTTTCTCTTTGGTACCTGACAGTTACAAGCTTAACTCCAGCCTAGCAATATGTTTTACCAGGAAATTTCCTTAGGTTTTTAACCCATGTGAGAATGCTTGGAGCCAGGAATCCCAGTGGAGCCTGTGTGCTGTGTAGGGACTCTTTGGAACTCTGACGGGAGAGGCCATTGAGACAGGCCAGTCAGCCTCACCTCAGTCCCTGGAAAAATCATGGAGCAGGTCCTCAAAGAATCAATTATGAAACACTTAGAGGAGAGGAAAGTGATCAGGAACAGTCAGCATGGATTCACCAAGGGGAAGTCGTGCCTGATTAACCTAATTGCCTTCTATGATGAGATAACTGGCTCTGTGGATGAGGGGAAAGCAGTGGATGTGTTATACCTTGACTTTAGCAAAGCTTCTGATACAGTCTCCCACAGTATTCTTGCCGCCAAGTTAAAGAAGTATGGGCTGGATGAATGGACTGTAAGGTGGACAGAAAGCTGTCTAGATCGTCAGGCTCAACGGGTAGTGATCAATGGCTCCATGTCTAGTTGGCAGCCGGTTTCAAGCGGAGTGCCCCAAGGGTCGGTCCTGGGGCCGGTTTTGTTTAATATTTTTATTAATGATCTGGAGGATGGTGTGGACTGCACTCTCAGCAAGTTTGCAGATGACACTAAACTGGGAGGCGTGGTAGATACACTAGAGGGTAGGGATCGGATACAGAGGGACCTAGACAAATTAGAGGATTGGGCCAAAAAAAACCTGATGAGGTTCAACAAGGACAAGTGCAGAGTCCATGCACTGCTACAGACTAGGGACCGAATGGCTAGGAAGCAGTTCTGCAGAAAAGGACCTAGGGGTCACAGTGGACGAGAAGCTGGATATGAGTCAACAGTGTGCTCTTGTTGCCAAGAAGGCTAACGGCATTTTGGGCTGTATAAGTAGGGGCATTGCCAGCAGATCGAGGAACGTGATCGTTCCCCTTTATTCGACATTGGTGAGGCCTCATCTGGAGTACTGTGTCCAGTTTTGGGCCCCACACTACAAGAAGGATGTGGAAAAATTGGAAAGAGACCAGCGGAGGGCAACAAAAATTATTAGGGGTCTGGAGCACATGACTTATGAGGAGAGGCTGAGGGAACTGGGATTGTTTAGTCTCCAGAAGAGAAGAATGGGGGGGGGGGATTTGATATCTGCTTTCAACTACCTGAAGGGGGGTTCCAAAGAGGATGGAGCTCGGCTGTTCTCAGTGGTGACAGATGACAGAACAAGGAGCAATGGTCTCAAGTTGCAGTGGGGGAGGTCTAGGTTGGATATTAGGAAACACTATTTCACTAGGAGGGTGGTGAAGCACTGGAATGTGTTACCTAGGGAGGTGGTGGAGTCTCCTTCCTTGGAGGTTTTTAAGGTCAGGCTTGACAAAGCCCTGGCTGGGATGATTTAGTTGGGAATTGGTCCTGCTTTGAGCAGGGGGTTGGACTAGATGACCTCCTGAGGTCCCTTCCAACTCTGATATTCTATGATTCTATGACAGGGAGGAAGGGCACTGCCAAGGGAGAGGAGCTTGGGAGGGCAGCCAGCCAAGGAGCAGGAATTTATAGCCTCTTAGTTGAATCCTAGGATCTTGTGCTCCCTCTTTCTAAAGCACTGTGTGCAGAGTATGCAGCTTCTATCACTCTACCTGGTGGACAGTACATTTTAGTGAGAGGAAATGTGTGTATGGTAGACACTGGGTGACTGTGATTCCTTCTGAGAGGAAACTGGTAAAACAAGGAGCCTTGAGCAAAGACAATAGGATGTGATCTACTCAGAAGAGTTTTATATCACTGATGTACACAGCTAAACTGCTGGAACAGGCCCCTGGCTGAGCAGATGGGTTCCAGCAGAAACTGGGCCCTCCACAGAACTGAACAGATTAAAGGGGAATGAGTTGGATTTGTGTGGGGGAGTTACCAGCTGTCATTGTGGGGCTGGACAGGGACGTTTGGGCTCACTGGGCCTTTCTCCATATTGGATAGGAATTTTGGGTTGCTCAGGGGAGTAATTTTGTCTCCTCTTGCACAAAAGGCTAAAATAAGGTTGCAAAGATTTTTAATCTTTTTTTTATATAAATCCGGCTTAAAAGTGTTTGGGGCTAGAGATGGCAGCATTCTCCTCGGACTATTCCAGCCACACAAGATCCTTGGTTGCTTTTGCATCTCTTCTTTACACCAAGATGCCTCACTGCATAGATTTTAAATAACAGGAGAAGCCTTCAGGGGGGACGGATAGCTCAGTAGTTTGAGCATTGGCCTGCTAAACCCAGGGTTGTGAGTTCAATCCTTGAGGGGGCCACTTAGGGATCTGGGGCAAAATCAGTACTTGGTCTTGCTAGTGAAGGCAGGGGGCTGGACTCGATGATCTTTCAGGGTCCCTTCCAGTTCTAGGAGATAGGATATCTCCATTTAAAAAAAAAAAAAAAAACAGCAAGAATTAGGTGTAATTTCATTGTGTTTGTGTCCCATATTTAGATTCACCAAGACCTAGGATTGACCAACCACGTGCCATTATTGAAAAAGTCCCTGGAGCAATTTGTATACCGAGTAAAAGCCATGTTGGCCTTCAACCACTGCCAGGAAGCATTCTGGGTGGGCATCCTCAAAAACAGGGACCTGCAGGTAAGGATCACAGCACTGCCAGTCCTTTTGCTTTGGATATTGTCACAGCTCAGGAAAATTGCACCTGTATTCCCTCTCCATGGTCCAGCATGGGCACCCACTCTCAGGCTTCCAGCTCCCCAGCCGTCGCCTCTCTTGGCTGAAGACCCGCATCTCTCTCCCACCTGACCAGGATATTTCCAGGCCACACACTCCTGTGCCTGCACTGTGAGTTCCCCAGCAAGGCAGACTGGCTAAACAAGCCTGCGTTGCCTTCTCCTCAGAGGTTATAAACAGTGTAATTTCCCGCAGTGAAGTTACCATACAGCTCTTTCCAAGCAAGCATGTTTATTCCTAAGGAGAAAGCATTACAGAGAAAATGTTAAAAACAATAAAAGAACCTACATGCATTAGAAAACATTCCTTCCTATCTGCAAACAGTACGAGAGGCCGATCTGCTGACTTTGATGCCAAACCCTTGTTGAGGTTGGGGTGATTTCTGGTAAGAATCTGACATTTACTGATAAATAATGACCTACTAGAACAGAAACAGAGTAGATGTGCCCACAATACAATTGCTATTTGCCATCTAAAAATAATTGTTTGTATTAAATTAAACAAAAGCATTACTCTGCTTGGAAAAGTGACTCTAAAAAACCTAATGGTATGGTTAGGTATTGAGTGTCTCTTGACTCCAAATCGAATATGCTCAGATTACAAAGAAAACAATGTTTTGTTTCCTAATGTCCAGCCCTGCAATTCAGCCTGGAAACTGTGAAACAAGTTAGGTCTTTTCATCTTGTAGATCATCATCATCAGTAAGATGAAGTATACATTTACTTTGGTCATCAAAGTCAGCCGATCGGCCTCTCGTACAGTTTGCAGATAGGAAGGAATCGTTCTTGCATGGTCGCTTTTCAGGGTAGAGCTGCACCTTAAATACACTTAAAAACTAAAATATAAATTCTAAGTGTAAATGTTTTCAATCAATAAAATGAATTATTTGTAAGTGTATTATAGTAATGTTTATTCTCATCGTTCAGTGAGCATCCCTCCGCTTCGTTCACTGAACACCAGCTAGCTTATGTAGTCAGGGCCAGATTCTGATCTGAGTTGTACCAGGGTAAATCCAGAGTAATTCCAATACTGTCAGCATATAGAATTTGACTCCGAATGAGGCAGGAGTTCTGTAGACCCCTGTGTCATTCACTGTTTACTCCTGCCCTCTTGGCTGTGCACTGAATGAGACAGCGGTCTTGCAGAACTGTAGTATGTGACCAAGTCATTCAGAAACTGTGATGTAATAACTCTGCCCCTGGTGTTTTTGAGTTAAGATTGTACAGGCAGCCTTAACTTTTTGGTATTTACTGGCTTCTGAGTGCTTCACTGTAACATTAATATTCTCCTGCCAGTTTTTTGTACTGAAGTCAGTGACAGAAAGACACTGCTCTCACAAGCCTTTCCCCTTGCAACTGGTCTTCACCAACAGTAGTGTAAATAGAAAGAACCCAGAGTCACGTGAGGCCCTATTCATTTTAAAAAATGAGAGTTACTTTTGGTTTAACTGCCTGCACTACAAGCATGCTTGTTCAGAGAAATATCAGAGGGTATCTGTGCATTTTTAGTGGAATTGATGCTGTATATTTTTGCACTAGTTCTTTAAGTTGAGAGAGCATTCATTTTTTACTGATCCTCACTTGGATGAAATTCAGAGGTCCTTGTGCACCACTTCACTGCTGTTCTGCAGGCTGGGATGGAGAATAACTGGTGCCCAGGCTTGTTTGGGGCCCCGTGCACCGAGAAATGCTGTCCAGAGACAAGAGCGAATGGACAGTTTTTATTTTTGCAATGTTTGACATTTCAGGGCCCTGACTGCCTCTTGCCTTTTCCCTTCTTTCTGATGGCTGGCACTTCGACTTCCAAAAAGGACAAGGGGCAGTTGGGGGCCCCAAAACTGCCAAGCCTCATTTCATTTTTTTTTTTTTTTTTAAAAGAGGCCAAGCCTGACCATTTTCTTTCCCCACCCCTACTCCCCCACTGCAGTGAAGCAGGACATGTGTGTGGGGGGGGAAGGGGCAGCTCATTTCTGCAGCGAAATCTTATTTGCAACCAAATGCAGTGCATTTCTGTTCCAGCAGGGGGTCACTATTGCTGCTCCATGCATGAATTTGCCTCATAAAGTATTTACCATGTTCACTTTAGGGAGAAGAGATCCTGTCTCAGGATTCTGAAGAGAATGACCCAGGGGAGGGAGTTTCCCAGCTCCCCAGAGAAGATCCTGCTGAGGTATTTCTGTACACGGCAGCAGTGCCTATTGCTTTTATGGTTCCTGAGCATCCCTGGTGGTATTTCAGTTGAGTTACACTTGTGATGACCTTTGTGTCTGCTCTCTCTGCAGGGCAGGAGCAGAGACCATCTCTCTCACTTGCTCAGCTCCATGACAGCACTTTCTCCTCACCGTATTAGAGTCCTGCTGCCTACTGAAAAAAATCTATCTTAAAAAAATGCAGACAGCAAAGCCCTTGGGTTTTCTTGACTGAGTTAATAACCTGAGCCCTGCAAGCAGAATCAGTCTTGTTGCTATTCTCACCAAATGCAGTTTTTTCTTAAACATTTGCTATTTTGAGTTCAAGATGAGGCACAGCCTCTTGGTAGGGTGAGACGGCCCTGTGCCACAGTAGATAAATCAATAGGGAGTGCTCTGCTTTGCTTCAGATGAGCTGGGCAGAGGCTGGGGGTACTTCCTGGACTGAAGTTAAACTAAAGAAAGTCCAGATGAATCAAAACTGGGACCCCAAATCAACCAGACTATTTCCTTTTCTGGCTACTGGGAAGCAAAGACACTCCAGCTCCCTCTTGTGTCCATTGGAATGGGAAGAATACTGGGGTCCCCTGGGCAGTCATTGAAGTGAAAGCTGGAAATGCCTTATTAGGTCCCATTTTATCCCACTTCCTACTGCGCTGGTAAGGGCAGGATTGTTCCCTACAGCATACTTCCAGAGGCAGCTAGTGGGTAGCTCCACCCACTTGCTTCTGTAGGCAGGAGTGCAGACTCCCAACAGCCCCACACCCTTAAGAGCCCTTTCCCAGTCACCAGCAGCTTGTGCCGTTTTCTTACACATACACACTCACTCTCTCTCTCTGTTTTTAATCTGCCTGTTTCCCCACCTTTGGCTTGAGTGATCTTGCTGCTTAGAACAGTGGTTTCTCTGTCTCTCTCCCACCCCTGGAAGGCAGGCCTTTGCTGGTGTCTTGCTGTAGTGACTCTCCCCAGCAGCGCTCTCAAGCAGTCCTCCCAAGCTGCAGGGCATGAGCTCCAACCAAACCTTGTTGACAACATAGATTCATAGATTCCATGGCCAGTGTGATAATCTACTCTGACCTCCTGTAAAATACAGGCCAGGGAACTGCCACACAATAATTCCTAGAGCAGATCTTTTAGAAAAAACAGCCAATCTTGAGTTTAAAATTGTCACTGATGGAGAATGACTCCAATTACAATGAATTACTCTTGCTGTTAAAAATGTACACCTTATTTCTAGTCTGAATTTGTCTAGCTTCAACTTCCAGCCATTGGAGAGTGTTATGCTTTTCTCTCCTAGATTGAAGAGCCTATTAAATATTTGTTCCCCATGTAGGTACTAATAGAATGTGATCAAGTCAGCCCTTAACTTTCTCTTCATTAAGCTAACTCAAATGAGTTCCTTGAGTCTGTCACTATAAGGCATGTCTTCTAATCCTTTAATCATTCTTGTTGCCACCCAGCACCTCTTCCTCTGCCAGCTAACTTCCCTATCCCAGTCGGTGTGGCAGTGCCTAGTCCTCCAGGGTCAGAGACAGCAGGACAGAGCTACACAATAGGCAGGTTTGGAGGATCAGGCAGGAGATTCTGCTCTCTTTCCCCTCAAGACACTTCCCTCAGGATTCTTTGCACTCTCCCTTCCACATCCAGTTTCTCCTCCTTGGGTCAGTACCACCACCCACTCACACACCTCTCAGCCCTATGCAACCATTTCAGCACTCCTTGGTATCCACTGTGTTGCTAAAACAGCTTGGAAATGCTGTGCAAGCTGGTGAGTTATAGGATTCTTACAAGGAATCATGGGAGTTTGACCTCTGCTCCCACAATTCTCCAAAACCAGAGGAATCCTATAATGCTTGGCAAAAAATGTTTGAGAATGGACTGATGGGGTGCAGTAAACAGAAATACAGTCCCAGAGGACCTTGTGGCTCAGATCAGTGCAGCAGAGTACTATTGGCATGCTAGCAGACTGGATATGGGGTGAAATTTAAGGGCTTCTTAAAGCTATGCAGCATAGATGCACTGAGTGGTTGGTGGAACAAATGTACAAGATGGCTGATGAAGTACAAATCATTCAGCTCTGTAGTGCAGACAACACCTACACGAGAGAAGAATCAGGCCCTTTTTTGTTTGAATACTGACATTTCTGGCCTGCCAATGATCACTTAGGAGGACTTGTATGCAGTCTGTGTCTGCAGGCCCCCAAGGTTACATCCAGTCCTTGGTTCTATAAATATTTCTTCTCTTTTCCAGGAGGAAGGTGACATTTCAGGGAGCGAGGGTGGATCCGAGCACAATGATGATGATGATGATGATGAAGAGAGCTTTGAGTAGACCTTGCAGCCTCCCAGCATTCTGTTAGCTCACCATGGCATAGAAGCTTGGTATTATCCAAAACAATCCACACCTGTCACAGCTGAATAGACTCTGTGGGTTGGAGGCTGTATGCCCATGATGAGATGTTAATACTGTGCAACAGTAAAGAAGGTTCACTTGTAGCCAGGTCTTTATAGATGGTATTTAGTCCCCATTTAGTGTTGGTTGTGCAGTCTATATCGGTTGGGTGTTTTGCACCCAGACATATTGAAAAAAAGTCAGACCTAGAACTATTTTTATTTGTTCTTGCCTCCAGATACTCCCTACTAAACTCTTTTCCATACGAATTCCTTTCCTTCTCTGCTGCTCTAGGGAGTGGATTTCAAGGGGAAACTCTGTGGCTTTCTGTCTAGAAACGCACTGAAAGTTTGGATTAGTTGCCAAAGTGAGAGAAGTGATATTTACAGAAAGAACCTGTTCTTGTACAGTATCAATGAAATATTTGCACAAAACCCACCTTCCCTCAACAGTCCAGCCGTTGGAGCCCTCGTGAGAATTACCTTCTTGCATTGGCCATTTATTGGGACAGAAGAATCAATGGGAGAGCAATCCAAATGCCCTCATTAGTGGTAACATAAAGTGCTCATTAATGGTGAGAGAAAGGCTTGTTATAGTTGTAAATTACAAAAAACAGCTTAATGCCAGATGTCTTGTTTACTAACTCATTGAATAAACTGAAATCCCTGCCCTGGGCATGTGGAATCAGTCACTGCGTATTGTATGGGTACAGCATAAAGCTCTCCTTGTGGGAAAAGCTCCCTGGGGGTCTAACAGCTCCGACTAACATGCCTTTTCCAGAGCTTAGCCTGGATGTGTGTGTGGGGCAGCCATGGCTGTGATGGTTACAGAGGGTATGGGGGGGAGGGGGTGCTGGCTATCAGGAGTGTGAGAGGGGTGCCTATATCGTGTGGGGTAGCAGTGGCTATAAGGAGAGTAGCGGGTGTTAGGGGTGGCTAGAGGGTAGCGGTGGCTGTAGACGGGGGGGGTGGCCCCGAAGTCGGGGGGGCTGCAGAGGGGGCTGGGGGCCCGAAGGGGTGGCCGTAGGGGTGTAGAGACCGTCGCTAACCTCGCCCTCCTGTGCTCTTCCCAGAGCGGGGTGCCCGAGGCGGGTCTCCGCTGGGGCGGGCGGATCCGGGCTTCCCGCGGGCTCCCCAAGGTTCGGGCTCGCGAAGGTGGGGCTGCATCCTGTGTCCCTTTGCGATCCGTACCCCGCACATGCGCAGTGCGGCAGGGGACTGGGCGCGCGGGCGGCGCCGCGGAGGGTGGGGCTGGGTGCGGGGTGACTGCGGCGGCCATGTCGTTGCAAGAGGACCCGGTGCAGCGCGAGATCCACCAGGACTGGGCCAACCGCGAGTACATCGAAGTGATCACCAGCTCCATCAAGAAGATCGCGGATTTCCTCAACTCCTTCGGTGCGTGCGCGCCCGGCCCGGCTCCAGCACCCCCCTCCCCCCAACCAGGCCTAGGCCGGCTCCACCTCACCCCAGTTCGACCCCCCCCCCCCCGCCCGGCTCCGCCCCGCCGCGCTCTGTTCGGGCGGGTTCTGGGGTTGGGGCTCCCCCATGGGCGATGGGGGGGCTCCTGGCCGGGTACCGCGGGGCCTGAGCCCGGTGCAGCCCCTGACCCGACCCTTCTTCCCGCAGACATGTCCTGCCGCTCCCGGCTCGCCACCCTTAACGAGAAGCTGACCGCGCTGGAGCGACGGATCGAGTACATCGAGGCCAGGGTGAGGGGTAGAGCAGGGGAGGTGGCACCAGGGGACAGCCCCGGCGTGGGAGGAGGGGTTGCCCTGCGAGTAGCTCGGTGCAGGGCTCAGCCCACACTTAGCAGCTCAGGGACAGCCGGGGCCTTGCTGTTCAAGCCCCCCTGCGGCTTTTACCCCATCTCCAGTGCGTATTGCCCTGCTATCCTCCCCCCCCCCCGTTGGCAGTAACGCTGTGCCAGCACCACCCGCCAGCTAATCTGCTCTTTACACAGTGGGGGGATGTGTGGGACTCCCACACAGAGCCCCGCTGTGCTAGTTCTTACTGTGGGGTGGTGGTGCAGGCCTTTCTCCCGAACAATAGTCCTGGAGCTCCTGCCCCCTGCACGCTCTGGTGGGCATCCCAGCAGTACTTACATTGGGGCATTGGTTTTGGCCAACAGGGCTGGAGATAGAACTGAGATCTTGGTGAATCAGTGACACTGGCCTGGGCCCAGCCTTGCTGTGAGGGATGACTTTTACCCAGTTCCCAGTGTACGGGAGCTCATTAACTTTCCCTGAGTGGGCACACTGGATAGCCCTTGGTGACTGCAGGCTGTGCTCTTCTTTGGCAGGTAACAAAGGGCGAAACTCTGACCTAACTAGGGAGCTGATCTGGAGAAGATTGTGCGGCTGTGCCAGAATTGACTGTCAGGCATCTGATTTCTTCATTACTTATTATTAACAGGACTTCAGCTTGTTTCTGCACCCTGCAATGCAGTATCCCTGCCTTCAGTGCATGGCTCCAGGGTGACTCCAGAGGAAATTGATAAAATGCAAATGAGCATGTTGGATTAAGTGATTTTATACAGACAGATTCGTACAGCTGTCAAATACTCCTGCACCCCTTAATCTCTCTCTAATTCCCAGCTGTGCATGTAGAACTCCAACACTTTGTAGCTGCAGAATCTCTCTGACCAAAGGTCACTTTGTGGAAAGAAAACTTCTCTTGGGAGCTGACCAGCTGAGGAAGAGAGTGTCCGTGCTGTTCATGGGCCACTCCACTGGTGGTTTCAGTTCCTTTAGCAAAGTGGTTCTCAACCAGGGGTCTGGGGACCCCTTGGGGGCTGCAAGCAGGTTTCAGGGGTCCTCCAAACAGTGCCAATTAGACTCACTTGGGCCCAGGGCAGAAAGCCAAAGCCCCACTGCATGGGGCTGAAGCTTGGGGCCCTGAGCCCTGCCACCAGGGGCTGAAGCCAAAGCCTGAGCCATGTAGCTTCGGTGGAATCTCTGTGGCATGGGGCCCCAGGCAAATGCGCTGCTTGCTACCCCCTAACACTGGCCCTGGCTTTTATATGCAGAAAACTAGTTGTTCCACAGGTGGGCTGTGGAGTTTTTATAGCGGGGGTGGGGGGGACTCAGAAAGAAAAAAGTTAAGAACCCCTGCTTTAGCAAACACTGCAACTTAAATCTCTTAGCAAAAATGTCAAGTATATCCATCCTTCCAGTCTGCAAACAGAGCAGTAGATGTGCTGTGTGTGTTTGGACCGGGGAGAGGAGGCAGGGGAATGGCTAATGTGCCAAGATTAAACTCTCTGGGCAGGGTGGGTTTCAGAGTTTTCTGTATCTTTTGTATTCGGTAGTATCACATGGGGGTGTCTTCCATTTGTGTTTCAACAATAAACTGCCTCTGCTGATGGGATCTGAGCTGATCTATAGCTGGAGTGCATTGTCCGGGATGCCGGGGCAGGAGCGTGGCCATGGAGTGCAGCTGGCCAAGAGAAGTGACAGTGGCCTGTTACTGTAACAGCTGCAGTTGCCTTTTGCTATTCTCTTCCTTCCCTCCTCCACCAATTCCTGCCCCAGTGGGCTTTGCTTCTACCCCCCTAAAATGATTAGTGATGAAATAGTTAATGGTGCCAATGCACTAAGTTTGAGTGTTAACACTCCAATCCTGTTAACAGGGGTGCTCACCCCACTGAGTCACTGTTGGGCTCTCTGCAGACAGAAGCAGCCAGTGGTGCTGTGGGTCCCATCTGAAAGTCATGAGATTTTTGGTGAGCTCACGGGTATCTTTGGCCTCCTGGTTTCTTGGGGCTGACTGGTCACATTAACAAACAGAGCTCGAAACTGATGGGTTTTAAATTAAAGCTGAATTATCCCCTAATCCCAAGATTCCGGGAGCTGGGCCATTCCAGGCTGATGGTGGTTTCTGTCACCCTGAGAGGGAGGAGTGCTCATAAGGGGGAATGGAGGGAAGAGTCTAGTTGCTCTGGTAGGCCCAAGTCTTTCCTGCTATCCTACTGTTTTGGTAGCCTTCAGGAAAGTATTTCTAATATGTTGTTCTCTTGTTTAGTCTAACACAGGGGTCTCAAACACGCAGCCCGCAGGGCTCTTGTGTGTGGCCCGCCAAGCTCCCCACGCCCCCCGGCCCCTCTGCCTACCCTTGGGATTGCCTCCTGATGCTGCAAGCGCCATGCTGCTCTCTGAAGCAGCCGGCAGCACGCCCCTTCGGGCCGGGGGGGGAGGCGGGAGGAGGCAGAGGGCGCGGGCATTGCCTCCTGCCAGGCACCGCCCCCCCACAGCTCCCATTGGCCGGAAACAGGGAACCGCAGCCAATGGGAGCTTTGTGGGAGGTACCTAGAAGAGCGACAAGAGGGGAAGCAGGGAAGCCTGAGCCCCTCCCCCAGGGGCTGCAGGGACACGGTTCCAGCTGCTTCCTGGAACGGAGCAGCATGGAGCCGGGGCCAAGGCAGGCAGGGAGCCTGCCCTGGCCCCCGTGAGCACCGCTGCCACCCCGGAGCCGCTCTAGGTAAGCAGCACCAGGCTGGAGCTCACCCTGAACCTCTCCTGCATCCCCAACTCTCTGCCCTGAGCCCCCGTCACATCCCACACCCCGCCTTCACCCCAACTCCCTGCCCTGAGCCCCCTGCCACATCCTGCACCCCTCCTGCACCCCCAACTCCCTTCCCTGAGCCCCCTGCCACATCCCACACCCCTCCTGCACCCCCAACTCCCTGCCCTGAGCCCCCTGCCGCATCCCGCACCCCTCCTGCACTCCCTGCCCTGAGCCACCTGCTGCACCCTGCACCCTGACCCCCTGCCGCACCCCTCTTGTACCCCACACACCAGCTCCTTTCCCTGAGCACCCTGCACACCTCCTGCATCTCAACTCCCTGCACCCTTTCTGCACCCCCTGGGGGCAGCGTTGGGGTGGGGACTTCAGGGAAGGGATTGGAATTGGGGCAGTGAAGGGGTGGGGCAGGGGCGGGGCCTAATTGGAAGGGGTGGAGTGGGGTTGGGGCCAGAGGCAGCGTGGGGGGGGTTCAGTGATGCGGCCCTCGGACCAATGCACTAGTCCTCATGCGGCCCTCGGGGTCATCTGAGTTTGAGACCCCTGGTCTAACAGAAAGAAAGTAGAGAAGGGGGTCTGATTACCCCTTGCTATATTTATAGCAGCAAACACCAGGTGGGGAAGGGCTCTTTAAGCTAAAGGACAATGTTGACACAAGAACAAAGAGAGATGATCTGGCAGTGTACAAATTCAGGTTGGAAATTAGAACAAGGTTTCTAACCGTCAGAGGGATGAGGTTCTGGAACAGCCTCCCAATAGAAGTTGTGGGGATAAACGTGGGGCATCACATGAATTTTCCCAGTTAGACAATGAGGGCTTCGTTACTTTTCTAATGCTAAGGAAATGCTATGACCTGCCAGCCGCAGCAGAGTGACAGTATTTACAACTAAGGCAGCTGCTAACATCAATTTGGCCAGATGCCCTAGGACTGCCAAAGGCCCCAGAACTATTGGAAACTTTAAAAATAATTCATAAACACTCCAGGCCCTTGTCCACTATATATTACTCCTGGGGGAATTCTGTGCCACTGCGCATGCACAGAATTCACATCCCCCGCAGATTTCTTTGCTTCCCTGCAGAAAAATGATTTCTGACAGGGAAGCAAAGGGAAGCCGCAAGAGCGGTCACAAGCCACTCCCCGGCAACGCAGGCTTGTCATTTCAGGCGCCCAGAGCAGCCAGCGGAGAGGCATATCACTGTTGGGGAGTGGAGGGGGGACAGGACTAGGCGTGTGTCGGGAGACATCAATCACTGCTGCGGATGTGCACAAACAAGAGAGACTCTGTCCCTCTCGCTCGCTATTGTGGGATGCCTGGCATGGAGGGGCAGGGTTTCGGGATGTTTCTGAGGAGGTAGGTGTGGGGCAGGCTCTGTCCCCTCAGGCAGAATAGAATGTAGCAGCCTGCCTACATAGTGAATTGTTCCCATTGTTCTTTGTGAATTCTCCCAGGAGCATTGCCAGAGTCGTGTAAAGGAGCTTTATTGCAAATGACAGTATGGCCTTATAAATGTTTAAGGGGATTACTGATTAGAACTGGTCTAAATTTTTGGACTGAAACATTTTCCTATCATAATGTGCTCCATGAACTGTTTACTACTGATCTTTCCGGAGATGGTCAGTAGCCAGTATAAATTGTGAGCTTGATTTCCCAGCCCTCACTTACTCTTCAGTTGCCTATGATGTAATACTGAGCATATGGCTGCATATATTTGTTGACTAATAACCAGAAACAAACGGTCAAATCTAGCCATGTTACTATTAGACAAAGGGAGTTTGGGGATTTCCTCCAATGCTCCCCACTCCCATTCTCCATTCATTGTATTGTAGTTTAACTAAATTACCAAAGTAATTGAAACTGGCATGATTATACTGTGTTGTTTTGACAAAATATGCA
This sequence comes from Emys orbicularis, assembly GCF_028017835.1. Classification (NCBI taxonomy): domain Eukaryota; kingdom Metazoa; phylum Chordata; order Testudines; family Emydidae; genus Emys; species Emys orbicularis. The sequence goes on along the minus strand of NC_088689.1, from coordinate 77,861,688 downwards.
GAATTTTAAAATATTGTGCACAGAATTTTTAATTTTTTGGTGCAGAATTCCCCCAGAATTAATGTTAATGATGAGGAACTCCATTAATCTGGGGTTCTTTGTAAAGCATGGGAAAGGGATTTGTCTCAGCCCTTAAAAGAATTCCACGGACAGATATTACATGTTAAAAATGCCTCTGTGGATCTCTGAGGCTACACTTTATACAACAAAAGAGTTTATTCAATATAGAATCACTAGGAGGGTGGTGAAGCACTGGAATGGGTTACCTAGAGAGGTGGTGGAATCTCCATCCTTAGAGGTTTTTAAGGCCCGGCTTGACAAAGCCCTGGCTGGGATGATTTAGTTGGTGTTGGTCCTGCTTTGAGCAGGGAATTGGACTAGATGACCTCCTGAGGTCTCTTCCAACCCTAATATTCTATATATATATATATTCTAGTTAAAATGGTGCTCAGTTTCAACAGCAAGATTTCTGTGTAATGGATTAGGGCTTCTCTTATAGTGCCCTCTTCCGGCTGGACCCATGCTTGCTCTTGGAGTCCTGGAGTCCTCTTGAGGTCCCTTTCAGTCCTATGATTTAACTTTGCTTAAAAAGCCCAGCATATCATCAGTTCTAGGCATGGGATACACATCTGGTACTGTGACAGCATTGAGTTTTCTATAATCAACACAAGCTCACCGTGTTGTCTTTCTTAGGGCTATGTGATGCCCAAGAGCTGTTGGACGCTTTAATTACTCCTAGGTCGAACATGCTTTGTATTTCTGTACAAATTCATTCCTGCATCTTGCCAGTGGCCCTGTAGGGTCTTCTGGTCAGTGGCTGTGGTTCTTCTGTAATGATTTTATGAGTCAGCAAGTGTGTCTTCCCTGGCTTGTTAGAAAACAGATTGTATTTTTGCAGCACAAACACCTGTACCCTTTCACCTGGTGTTAATGCACTGCAGATATCAATGCTTTCCAGAGAGGTCAGATTGGCACAAGTGACCATCAAAAGGACAATCATGTGCTAACACTGTTAATTCCCCATACTGCTGGGTGGTACACCCAACTGCTTATAGGGCTGCCCAGGGCTTTTGGTTTTTCCCATAGGAGCCTTCCTATACAATCGCCCATTGTCTTAGACAAAAAAAAAATCTCCCCATTTTCCCTTCCTGGGGCCCCCTCTAGGACAGCAGTTCTCAACCAGAGGTCTGCAGCCCCCCTGGAGGAAGACAAGCTGGTTTCAGAGGGGCCATGGGGCTGAAACTTGGAGCAGAACTGCAGGGAGCCTTGAGCCCTCCCCACCCTGGGCGGGGTTGAAGCCAGGTGTCCTGAGGCCCCCCCGCCTTGCTGGCCCCTGGAGTGTTTCTAGTATGTTAGAGGAGCCTCAGGATGAGACCCTGCCCCTGCTCTAGACACCCTCTTATGTGCACTGGGGGGGATCTGTCCTTTGTTCCACTGCAAAATGGTGGCAGCTGACATCTGCAACAGTGCCTTCAGTTACAGGGGTTGGTGCCTCCTTCCCGGGCCCAAGGACATGCTGTTTTGTAGCCTTTTTTGTTGTTTAAATTGAATTTGGTAGGTTTGTATTTAATGACTATGGGTTCAGCTCCTGTTGCTGCAGGTTCAAGCTCAACAGCATGACAATTACCTCTGGTGCTTTTCTCAAATGTGGAGCCTCTAAGAACAAAAGCAGGCCAAGACTAGTGACTGCAGATATAATCACCTGTGCAAACTCTAGTACAGGTCACAGGCACACCTGCATATTGGTCCCAGCACATACCCTAGTACTGGTCCCATTAAGACCCCCTTCATACTGGTGCCATTACTGGTCCCACTACATACCCCAGTACTGGTCCCACTACATACCCCAAGTTTGCTCTGTCAATAGCACAGTGGCTGAAATGCTCAAACTCTTCATCTGCATTTAAAAGCCTTTGAAACAGCCCCCCAGGGTCAGCTGGGCCTCACCAGGTGCAACTCCCAGGGCATGCTAGATGGGGGCCTAGGCTGGGCTCGGTCACACCAGTGACTGCAGTGCAAGCTCACACACACACACACCTCTACTCAGAGGCACCACCCCCTCCTTACTCAGCCACACTGCCCCACCCATCCCTATTCCTGAAAGCCTGCGTGCAGGGAGCTCATTTTCCCTTACAATGCTCTGAGCCCCCCCTGCATGCAACTGGAGCCGAGATCAGTGTCCCCCTCAGCTGCTCCCTTGTGAGAACTAAAGGGTTAAGTTAGAGAGAGTGGACTAGGCTCCGAGGTGAACTGGCCAATCGCCACTCAGCGTCACAGCGGTTGTGGCCCATGTTCTATATTGAAAATGACATGACTCGATAGCCTTTTTGTTTTTTAAAAACTTTTTATTCTGGCAAAGTTACAATAAAATGTTAACGTTCTACATCGTACGTCATGTGTTCAAGGTCAGGCTAATATTCCAAGACCATGGCTAAAGATTCTGGCTTCTGGCGGGGGGAGTTGTCCTGCTCGGAGGCTGATAAAATGGGTGACCAGATTTCTACATACCTATCCATTTTTGGCACTGCTTTAGTTGATGTGAATGTTTTCTATGACAAGAATAATCCATATTTTTATATACCCAATTCCGCAGAAGGAGGGAATCACATTTTTTCTAATCCTGTTCAATATGGAGCCTAGCTGCTAGCAATAAAAACATGAAATAATCTGCTGTCCTGTTTAAAAGGCGTATCCTTTACTGGAGCATTAAGTAAGCAGATCAGGGGATCTGCATTTTGTTATAAGATGAATGGGTTTAATAATTTCCTCCCAAAACCATCTCATGTTTGGACACAACTACAATTCTTTTTAACCCTTTCCCCACAACTCCTCCAAGAGAGCACCTCCCTATAACAGAAATATGATGTATCTTAACTGGCATTAGATCTAAATGCCAGCTACACAGTCATTTACAAAAAATATATTTATGAACTACATAAACGGAAGATGCACAGTCCCTGGCCTTTCCTACAGAAAGAACCACTCAGCCAGATCAATTTTTGTCCAAATCCCTCTTTCTCCATCAAAATTGTCTCCATCTTAGAAATTAAGCCTTTTCTTCCAACTTGCTCTTTAGACAACTCCTCAAACATGGTTAAAGGGTCTAGATAGAAGCATCTTGTATCCAGATTTCACAATAAAATGTTGGACTTGTAAATACTGAAAATATTGGAGCTTTATATTTTTACATAGATTTGGCTATGATTTCAGACCAGGGCCCAGGAACAGCTCTCGGAATTGAGTAATCTCAGCTCTTACCCACAACTAATAGTCACTTTGCTATTTCCTAGGGATACATTCCTGATTATTAATGAAAGTAGCTAAGGGAGAGGGCCTGGGCAACAGGAGTTTAAACAAATTCTCCAAAGCTATAAAGGTGGTCTGGCTTATTGGACAATTTTTTTTTGTGTGTGACCTAAATTTCTTTTTAACACAACAATTATTATGAATAGCTATATCTGGGCTCCAGTCTTGTTTGAGTTTAACCCACTTGATCACATCTGTTAATTATGATGCATAATATTAATAACCCCAATTAGAGAAATTTAGCCCATTCCACTTTGTAGGTATGCACTTTAAAACTTAACATTTGTTTTTTATGTTTCCATATGAATTTTAATAGCACATATTGCCATGTTTTTAATGTCAGGGATACCAACAAAGGTGTCTCCACGCATCTGAAGAAGTGGGGTTTTTACCCACGAAAACTTATGCCCAAATAAATCTGTTAGTCTTTAAGGTGCCACTGGACTCCTTGTTGTTTTTGAAACAAAACCAATAGCTTTGGGAGGACATTCATCTTTCCCAAGGCTACCCTGCTCTAGCCAAGAAAATTCACATTAATTTTATTCTCCATGTCTTTTATTATTTGATTCCACACTGCAGAGTAATTTACCTTAAAAAGATTTTGCCACACTATTCCTAAACATTTTAAAGATTCCATTACCCATTTAAATATATGTAGCTGACAACAGTTTGTTTGGACCTTTGGGGAATATTCATTCTTAAAGTTTCAGATTTATCACAAAAACAACAAGGTGCCACCGGACTCCTTGTTGTTTTTGTAGATACAGACTAACACGGCTACCCCCTGATACTTGACAGATTTATCACAGTTTATTTTGAAGCCCGATACTTGTCTAAATCCCCCAAATCAATTGTTCTAGAATTTTTAATGAGGCTGCTTGCAAATATAACAAGACATCTTCCGCATACAGAGCTATTTTGTGTTCTAATCCACCCGCTGTTTTGATGCCCTTTACCAAGTGGCTCTTTCTAGACAAATTAAGCAGGGATTGCTGACAATTAACCAAAGCAGATGCTTGAACAGGCATCTATAGGGTTGGTAAACAAACAAAATATCACTAAGGCTGAGCTACTATAAACAGTACTAAACTAAGAGTTAAACAACACAGTTATCAAGTTAAGATCAAATCTCAAAATCAAGGACTTACGGATACTGCATTGGACTCAAGTCATCAATTAGTTAAATCATCAGATTAAGACAGCAGATAATCAGCTCTTAAAGTCCTAAAACTGGAATCCAAGGAACTGGCTGTCCATTTAGTTCTGAACCCCAGAGAATTTCACCCAGGCAGTGCAATCCACACAACTAGTTGAATTATTCAATATAGAAACCAACTAGCAGTTCATGTTTAAGCCATAACTTTAAAGCTTCCTCCTCAGATTTCATTATTGCCTCAGCTAATCCTTCTCCTCCCTGCCCCTCAGCACAGATACATACCTTATAGAGACTTTCACAAGCAGAAGTTTAACAGCTCTGGCTTAGCAATTTATAGCTGACAGCTTAGTTTCTTTGACCATTTCACAGAAAAAGCAGCAAGTATCCAATGATTTCGCAGGGCAGAGTTTTAGAGCTATTTAGATTTGGCGACCTATTCTGATGCCTTCCCTGTGTAGATTTTCATGCAGTGAGCCACCCTTTCACACCCTAATATAATAAAAAGGCCAGTTGTGTCTCAGGTAATAAACACAAAACTAAAAATAGAAAAGGGGAAAATAACATTTTAAATATTATCCCCATAACAGATTCTGCAGCTATCTCAGGCTTTGGACTCACCACATAGTAGGAGCTTAGGAACCAAGCAATGGTGTAGTTGCCGAGTACTTCAAGTTAGAGGCTTTTTTGGGTACAGGGAAACTCACCAAGCTTGCTGGCACCTGATGTTGATGTAAAAACTTTCTTCCCTAGAGGGTATCAATCTTGGGGTCCTGGAATGTCAATCTCTCTGAGACAGCTTGTTGACTTGAAAGGCAAAGGACTTCATCCTTTACCTTTTTCTTTATGGCTTACGATTCCAACTCACCCCACATTACAGGACCCCCTCAGAGGTCTCTGGAAAAATCAGGTGTGGAATAGGGCTTGGATACAGACATGACCTGATCCAATTGGAGTGAAGCAGACTTTGGGCTCATGCCGATCTACAAAAATCTCCCTTAACCCCACAATTTTCTTTATCTGTTGTTGCAAACTACACACAGTGTAAATATTCGAACACCAAAGATATCAAAAATGAAAGGAACATGAGGCCGTTTCTGTGGTGGTTTCCAGAGCCTGGCTTCAGGGTTCAATGGGTGTGCTCTAACATCTGGCCTCCTCAGAAGGAAAAGTACCCATAAAAATAACTGGTGGGAAATGTTTTTAACAGAAAAACTACCCAGAGCATCATGCACCAATTACCCTTCTTAAAACAACTGTGGACATCTCATGATAGATGTCAGGTCTTTCCCTTGCAAACAAGAGAAGCGGGGCTCTCAGTGACCCTTACAGCCTCACTGGTGAAATGTTACATTACTTGTCTCCTTATGTAGTTTTCCTCTGAACAGAAAATTTACTGTTAAGTGTAGCGAAATAATTTCCATTCGAATTGGAACTAACTAAATCCTGTATGGGGCTGTAGTCTTGTATACATTGTTCCTATCACAGATTCCCCCACCCCAGCTTTTGGAGCAAGGAGTTATTTCAGAACTCCTTGGTCCAAAGGGGTAAATTACATCAAATAAACTCAAGATTAGCCACCATTTTCTATATTACTAACAAAAAGAAAAACAATATAACTTTCAGTTTACCAATATAATTTGGGTAATTACATAATTAGTCTCTTAGTCTTTAACCAATATTTAACTTCCTGTTTAATTTCATTTTCACTGGTAACAATAACATTTTCAAAAATCACGAAATCTTATCATACATGTTAGTTTTCTTTTAATCCCTATTTCCACAAAATGAGCCCTGGTGTAAAACAACATAGGTGCCTTCCACTACTGTGAGTTTATTGGTCTCTGGCTCTTCAGCCATAAGTGTTGGTGGAAGGGGGTCTCACACTCAGTGGGAAGGTTTGCATCACAAGAAAAAGTCACTCTAGTCTATTTTTAGACTTTTTAATCTTTCAAAGTAGCAGGAGGTGAAGGAGAAGTGATGAAAACTAGTGCTGTAAGTCCAGTGCAAAACTGAGACAAAACCATAGAATTAGGACTCAACATTCAGGTATCCTGCAGCCTGAACATGGAGCCATCACTTTTGCAGCATGAATGTCCTTGTTCCACAAGGGAGCCAGACTGGGATGCATGGCGAGGAATGTCCTCAGAGGGCACCAATTGCTTCTCTCATTTCCTCATGACACTTTGGATCCAAATGGTAAAGGACAATTGTTTCCAGTGTAACCATGGCATCATTTGGGACCATAATAAATGCCATTGAACTATGGAGCGGGGTTCCAAAAACAGTTTTACCTGGGCCGTACATCACCACAGTGTCCTTATCTTGGATGAGAACCAACCACTTTGTTCCCAGTACTAATACTGTAGTTGTTGCCAAATCCTTGGCCTTGGTCAGGCTAAATTTACACTTCACTGAAGTAAAATCCTTTACTAACCCAAATATGTTTTTAGTCATCATAGTGAGGAATATTCCCCAAAAATGCCCAATTTGTTTCTTTAATGTGGCACGGATCTAAATGAGGGATTAGAAAAAGGCCTGGATCTGAATCCCTGTAAGCCCCCAGTGGTGAGGTATCTTCAGAAACAGATATTCTGCTGCTGTCCCACATTCAGCACTGATTTCATTTTATACATATTTGCAGCATCTACAAAACATGAGTTCAGCAAAATGCCATTTTGGTTTCCTCCACATCTGCATAGATAGTCACAGTATTTCCCAAGTCATAGGATTATCTAGGTGATATTGTCAGGTGTAAATGCCTATAGGGCCTGGACCACAGCTACTGCTGCTATTAGCCAAGATGGTCAGGGATGCAACCTCATGCTCTGATTATCCCTAGACCTCTGACTGCCAGATCCTGTGACTAGATCACTTGATGATTGCCCTGTTCTGTTCATTCCCTCTGAAGCACCAGGCATTGGCCACTCTCAGAAGACAGGATACTGGGCTAGATGGACTATTGGTCGGACCCAATGTGGCCATTATTATGTTCTTAGGGCCCCAGATACAAGGCCATTTTGCCTAGTTCCAAGTCACTTACTGTGGAATTCTCTCCTTGGGTCATCTGAGACCATATTGACCGAAAGAATTTAACAACAGTGTGATCATATGCAGTTACTTCAGTTAGTTGCACAAATTGGGATGTGCTGTTGTTCACCGTTTCAGAATGGAGATTTCCTTGGTAGCATGCCCAAGAGATTGGAGTATTCTCTCCAGCTGAATGAACTGAATTTGAACTTCCTCAATGTCAACATGGAGTGATGGGGGAAAAGCAAAAATAACCTGAGAAATTACTATTTTAATAAATGGTCATTTGTCTCAAAGTCCCCAATAAATCTCAGCTACATTCTGTAAAATAAAACTAATATCCAGTCATGTGACCAAACGGCCTTCAGAAAAGAAAGAAAAACCCACAAAGAGAAGAATAAGACACTTTCCATTTCATATCAAGTGACATTCCAGAGCAGGTTGCATATGACACAGAATCAGGACAACAGGTTCTCCCATTGTGTTCTCCTCTGAGCCATTCAAAATCACTTCACTCAGCACTCCCTCTATTATTGTCATGTTATTTACAAAAGTTTTATCATCATCATAATGGGAAAACAGGCAACCTTCCCATCTGCCAACCAGCCCAACTCAGCAAGAAAAGACCCAGAAGTGACTTTGCCAATAGACAGAAACAGTGATTTAAACTCAGAATGACCCCACTGTGTTTCAGATCAATTTGAATTCCCCTTCCAGGTCTGTGACACTTTCATCTCCTGCCCTAATGAGTCTAATTTAAGATTAAAGGAATCAAACCACTTTGGGAGGTGGAGGGGTAGACTGTGAAGAAGATAAACTCTACACCAGGGGTCTCAAACACGCGGCCCATGGGTCGCATGCAGCCCGCGAGGTTATTTTCTGCAGCCCGCGAGCTCCTCACAGCCCCCCCGCCGTTTACCTAGAACGGCTCTGGCCTGGCGTGCACCGGGGGCAGGGCAGGCTCCCTGCCTGCCTGCCCTGCCCCCGCACCGCTCCAGAAAGAATCTAGGGGAGGAGAGGCACAGGGGTGTGTGTTGATGTTGCATCAGGCACCGCCCCCCCAGCATCTCCCATTGGCCGTGGTTCCCCGTTCCTGGCCAATGGGAGATGCTGGGGGCGGTGCCTGAAGCAACAGCAACACACACCCCTGCGCCCCTCCTTCCCCAGGTTCCGTCGGCTTCCCGGAGCAGCGCGGGGGCAGGGCAGGCAGGCAGGCAGAGAGACTGCCCTGCCCCCGGTGCACGCCGGACCAGAGCCCGCCCCCTGAACCCTTCCTGCAGTCGAACCCCCTGCCCTGAGCCCCTTGCCGCATCCTGTACCCCGACCCCCTGCCACACCCCTCCTGCACCCCAACCCACTGCCCTGAGCCCCCTGCCGCACCCCTCCTGCACCCCTCACCCCAACCCACTGCCCTGAGCCCCCTGCGGCACTCCTCCTGCACCCTGACCCCCTGCCCTGACCCCCTGCCACACCCCTCATCCTTCCTGCACCCCTGGTGGCAGGGAGGGGATGGAGTTGGGGTGACGATTTTGGGGATGGGGTTGGAATGGGGGCAGGGAAGGGGTGGGAAGAGGTGGGGCAAGGGCGGGGCCTCATGGAAGGGATGGAGTGGGTGCGGAGCCGAGGGCGGCATGGGGGAGTTGTCAGTAATGCGGCCCTCGGGCCAACGTACTAGTCCTCATGTGGCCCTCGTGGTCATTTGAGTTTGAGACCCCTGCTCTACACGGCTCAGACAGAAGGTAGCAATGCTGAGGAGATGGGGGAGAAGGGAATCCCTCTAAATTAAAATGCAGAGCCACCGGACTGGTGGCCAGGACCGGGGCAGTGTGAGTGCCACTGAATCAGCTCGCGTGCCGCCTTCGGCACGCATGCCATAGGTTGCCTACCCCTGGACTAGGAGAAGGGATGGAGCTTAGTTCAGGTCATGAGGAAATGTGCTAGCTGGCCTGTGTACAGTGGCCATGGTTCTGCCATTACTGCAAGAATAGCTGTATTTTACATGAGAATAACTGGTAGATTTTACCTCACTGTAGCTCATAGACTTGAAGGACTATCATAATCATCTAGTATGACCTCATGCACATTGCAGGCCACAGAACCTTGCTCACCCACTCCTGTAATAGACCCCTAACCTTTGGCTGAGTTACTGAAGTCCTCAAATCATGATTAAAGACTTCAAATTATAGAGAATCCACCATTTATTCTAATTTAAACCTGCAAATGACCATGCTGCAAAGGAAGGTGGGAAAAAAACCCAGGATCTCTACCAAGCTGCCAATTCCTTTCCAATCCCAAATATGGCAATCAGTTGGACCCCGAGCATATTGACAAGACCTACCAGCCACTCAGAAAAGAATTTTCCGTAGTTAACTCAGAGCCCTCTCCATCTAGTGTCCCATCTCTGGTCATTGGGGATATTTGCTATAAGCAGTTGCAGATGGGCAACCTGGCATTGTAGGCAGGCCTATCATCCCATCCCCTCCCCTCAATAAACTTATCAAGCTCAATCGTGAAGTCAGTTAGGTTTTTTCCCCCACTGCTCCCCTTGTAAAGCTGTTCCAGAACTTCACTCCTCTGATGGTTAGTAACCTTCATCTAGTTTCAAGCCTAAACCTGTTGATGGCCGGTTTATATCCTTTTGTTCTTGTTTCAACATTGGCACTTAAGTAACTCCTCTCCATCCCCAGTATTTATGCCTCTGATGTATTTATAGAGAGCAATCATATCTCCCTCAGCCTTCACCTTGAGTCTTCTCTCATAAGATTGGTTTTCCATTTCTCGGATCATCCCAGTAGCCTTTCTCTGCACCTGTTCCAGTTTGGATTCATCTTTCTTAAACATGGGAGACCAGAATTGCACATAGTATTCCAGATGAGGTCTCACCAGTGCCTTGTGTAATAGTACTAACACTTCCCTGTCTATACTGGAAATACCTCACCTGATGGTAAAACCCTAGGATTGCATTAGCCTTTTTCATGGCCACATCACATTGTCTGCTCATAGTCATCCTATGATCAACCAATACACCCAGGTCTCTCTCTTCCTCTGTTGCTCCCAACTGATCAGGCTCCAGTTTATGGCAAAAATTCGTGTTGTTTTGTCCCCAAGTGCCTGACGTTGCCCTTTGCACTATTCAATTTCTTCCCATTTCTCTTTCTCCAGTTTTCAAGGTCGTCCAGATCTTTGTGTATTATATTTGGGTCCGCCTCGGTATTGGCAATACCTTCCAGCTTTGTGTCATCCGCAAATTTTATTAGCACACTCCCACCTTGTGCGTCAAGATCAGTAATAGAAATGTTAATAAGACTGATCCTAAAACTGATCCCTGAGGAACTCCACTAGTAACCTCCCTCCAGCCTGACAGTTCACCTTTCAGTATGACCCATTGTAGTCTCTCCTTTAACCAGTTCCTTACCCACCTTTCAATTCTTGTGTTAATCTGCATCTTCTCCAATTTAACTAGTAATTCCCCATATGGAACTGTATCAAATGCCTTACCAAAATCCACATAGATTAGATCTACTGTATTTTCTTTGTCTAAAAAACCAGTTCTATTTCTCAAAGAAAGAGATCAGATAGATCTGGCATGATCTACCATATTATAAAACTATGATATATTTTATCCCAATTACCCTTTATCTCTTTGTGATTTACTACTTTCTCTTTCAAAATTAATTCCAAGATCTTGCATATATTTGAGGTCAAACTAACAGGCCTCTAGTTTCCCAGATCACTTTTTTCCTCTTTCTTAAAAGTAGGTTCTATATTAGCAATTCTGCAGTCATAGGGTATGACCCCCAAATTTATGGATTCATTAAAATTCCCCCTTTTCTACCCAACCTGGGGCTGATGGAGATTCCTGGTAGGAGGAACACATACACTCCCATGACTCATAATTCAAATGAGTTGATAGAAAGATCAAAGAGATTCACCTCAAAGAATGGTGAGATTTAAAAAGCAAAAGCAAGCAGCTTGCCTGGTGGACCATGGTGACACAAATGGTTCAAGCAGCCTTAAAGTTCACTACATGGGAATTAATAAAAGCATTAAAGAAAATATTTTTTTTTTGTCAGCCCTAGAGAAGGTTTTAATGGTGTTTGTCTTCTTTGTGGATTCTCTGATGATAAATAAGGGCTGAGCTCTGATGGAAGTTTTTCCCACACTAAGAACATCTCTAGGGTCTCTCGCCTGTATGGATTCTCTGATGTGCAGTAAGGGCTGAGCTTTGACGGAAGTTTTTCCTGCACTCACAGCATTCATAGGGTCTCTCACCTGTGTGAATTCTCTGATGTCTAATAAGGGCTGAGAGCTGGCGGAAGTTTTTCCCGCATTCACAGCATTCATAGGGTCGCTCTCCTGTGTGGATTCTCTGGTGTGTAATAAGGTGTGAGCGCCGAGAGAAGGTTTTCCTGCACTCACAGCATTCATAGGGTCTCTCTCCTGTGTGGATTCTCTGATGTGTAACAAGGTCTGAGCGGTAACTGAAGCTTTTCCTGCACTCACAGCATTCATAGGGTCTTTCTCCTGTGTGGATTCTCTGATGTGTAATAAGCGATGAGCTTTGACTGAAGCTTTTCCCACACTCACAGCATTCATAGGGTCTCTCGCCTGTGTGGATGCTCTGATGTGTAATAAGAGTTGAGCTCCGACTGAAGCTTTTCCCGCACTTATGGCATTCATAGGGTCTTTTTCCCGTGTGGATTCTCTGATGTGTGACAAGGGCTGAGCTCTGAGTGAAGCTTTTCCCGCACTCACAGCATTCATAGGGTCTCTCTCCTGTGTGGACCCTCTCATGTCTAATAAGGGTTGAGCTGTCAGTGAAGCTTTTGCCACATTCACAGCATTCATAGGGCCTGTCTCCTGTGTGGATTCGCTGATGTATAAGAAGGTGTGAGCTCAGAGTGAAGCTTTTCCCACACTCACAGCATTCATAGGGCCTGGCTCCTGTGTGGATTCTCTCATGTTTAGTAAGGTGTGAGCTCAGAGTGAAGCTTTTCCCACACTCACAGCATTCATAGGGCCTGGTTCCTGTGTGGATTCTCTCATGTTTAGTAAGGTGTGAGTGGCTACTGAAACTTTTCCCACACACAGCGCATGTGTTGTTTCTGTCTCCCAGGGAGATTCTCTTCTGGGCTCTGGTTTCCTTGCGGTCTTTGTAAACTCTCCGATAATTAATGGAGTTACCCATTTCTCCCCCTGGCTGGGTTCCCTGCTGCCTCTCTGGTCTGTGCTGACTCTTACAGGCTTTTCCCTGCTCACGACTCCTGGACACAATCAACTGGGATCTTTGCACTAATGCCCCATGCAGTTCCACTTGCTCAGCCTCTTCTGGCTGAGGATTCGGCTCCTTGTTCTCATTCACCATCCCCTCAACTGCCAGGACAGAGAGAGAAACCTTAGAAACAGGGATGGAAAAGGGGAGCACAAACCAAAGTAAGTGCTGAGGAGAAAGGAAAAAAATCAGGCCCTGTACTTCCCCAAACTCTGCCTCATAAGGGAGAAAGGAGGGGATCAAATCTGCCTTTGCATCTCATCCAAACAGGGGAAGGGAGGTTAGGGAGGGAGCTTCTGCCAGGAGTCAGTCAGGACACCTAGGAAGCCATGAGTGATATCTGCCCTGAGGATGCAGCCCCTGATGGGGACAATTCTGAACTCGGAGAGCTCACAAGGTCTTTGTACGGAATCCCAACTGTTTCTTTAAGGCGCTGACACTTTTTGAGTTGATTTCATGATTCCTCACCTGTGCAGGCACCTTTCGGGATCTCTCTTTCTTCAGAGCCATGGAGATCTGAGACCCATGGCTCATCCCTTTCTTCCAGCTGGGAGATCACATCGAGTTTGGAAACTGGAAACCCTGCTTGGGGGGAAGAAAACCAGGAAGATCAGCTTAAGTCATGGGGAAAAAAAGTTCTGTTATTTTAACACTGTGACGTTGTGCAGTCTACATGGTTTTATAAAAACATGATAATAAGTGAATATAATGTAACTGGGATAGTTTTATAAAAAATTTGATAATAAGTGACTATAATGCAAATGGGATATGCTTTGTGCAAAAGGTCTCTTGTAAGGTATCATTACAAAGCTCATAATCTACTGAGTGTGATCATCCTATTTGTAGAAATGTACCACTCTTGTATCTAAAACTAGAAATATAAAATGTAACTCTGAGGGCCTATTGTAATTATGTAAAGTGTGGGCCATTAATGATGGTTTGGAATCTTGATGACTCCCATTGTCTGCAGATGGCTGTTTACCTGTGAGTCTCCCTGTATATGTGTGTGCTGGCAAGTGAGTAATGAAGTCTTGCAGTGACATGTGATCATGTCACCTGAACTGGAATCCATCTTTAACCTGGTGCTTTTCCAGTGAGGGGAGGGGGTGGGAACCCAGAGGAACAAAGGGTTCCCGCCTTATGCAAAAGATATATAAAGGGGTGGAAGAGAACTGAGAAGGAGAGAGGAGCCATCATGGAGAATCCCCTAGATAACACCTAAGCTGGAACAAAAGCTGTACCAGGGGAAAGAATTGTGCCCAGGCCTGGAACGTGTCCAGTCTGAGAAAAACTTACTGAAGCATCTCTGAGGGTGAGATTATCTGTATTTAGTTTGATTAGGCATAGATTTGCGCATTTTATTTTATTTTGCTTGTGACTTACTTTGTTCTGTCTGTTACTATTTTGAACCACTTAAATCCTACTGTCTGTATTTAATAAAATCACTTTTTATTTAGTAATTTACTCAGAGTATGTATTAATACCTGGGGGAGCAAACAGCTGTGCATATCTCTCTATCAGTGTTATAGAGGGCGAACAATTTATGAGTTTGCCTCGCATAAGCTTTATGCAGGGTAAAACGGATTGATCTGGGTTTAGACCCCATTGGGAGTTGGGCATCTGAGTGCTAAAGACAAGCACACTCCTGTGAGCTGGTTTTCAGGTAAACTTGCAGCTTTGGGACAAGTGATTCAGACCCTGAGTCTTTGTTAGAGCAGACTGGAGTGTCTGGCTCAGCAAGACAGGGTGCTGGAATCCTGAGCTGGCAGGGAAAACAGAAGCAGGGGTAGTCTTTGCACATTGGGTGGCAGCTCCCAAGGGGGTTTCTGTGATCCAACCCGTCACAAACACCAGCCCATTTTAAAGCAATAAGATGTCAGGGTGAGTTCCACCAATTCTCAAAGGTGCAGGTGGCTCTGTTTATGAGAGATTTAGCTAGCCCCATCTCTGCTGGGAACACACACAGCCAGATACTCATGGACAAGAGGGCTCCTAAAACACAGAGACGATAACTCCATGTCCCAGAAGGCGAAGACTCTAGTCACCCTGAAACTGCTTCTTGCTAACAGAGAGAGGCCCAAAGACAATGAAAGGTCATAGGGAAACTGGGACCAGTAAGAATGGGCTGGCAGGGTTCAGCGTAGTATGGAACAGGATGGAGTGGGGGACGCCACCAAATGCAGCAGCTCAGGGTATATGAAAAGTCTCATGTGGAGAAGGCTGGGGAATTAGATGCTAAGCTCAGGATGCTCATTCCTCTGGAAAAGGAGACTGTGAATAAAAGCATAAGACCACGTGACCTTGGGAAGGACTGACTAAACGACTCAAGAACCCTGAAAGGAAGAGAGATTGTGGCTGATGCAGATGGGGAGGAGGGGAGTGAGATTCTCTGATTTCTTAGAAATTTCAGTGCCAACCTGACACATCACCAAGAAAGTGCCCATTTGTGCCAGGGGAAGAACTTGTCCTGCTTGTGCTTTCACTCCTGTGTCAGGAAATAGGCAGAATATGCATGAGACACTGGTGAACATTTCACTGGCATTTTCTGATCTACTGAAGGCACCCGTCACAGGATGATGATGACACAGATATGGCAGCCTGGAACTGGCTGACACTGCGCACCACTCTCGGTGATAGCCACTGGTGCTCGCTATGCAGACAGGTGCTTCTGGAGCAGGGCCACATGCACAGATTGGTGGGATCACATCATCATGCAGACCCGCAAGGACCAGCAGTGGGTTCAGCACTTTTGCATGAAGAAAGCTACATTGCTGGAGCTTTGTGAGTAACTAGCCCTGACCCTCCAGCATCAGGTCATATGCATGAGGGTGACCATGGGCCGGGCCACCCAGCCCTGGTGCTGTCCAATGAGTTCCTGGTCTGCAGGACGTGGTACCATGGAGGGGATTCAGGACATGGTGCGGGTGGGAGCAGGAGCCTGAACTCTACCAGCCATGACCTCAAGCAGCCTCTCTAACACGTCTTTCTGCTGCTTTCTATCTTCCTCCTTCAGGGAACGTTTCCACTCCAGAGATTGCACTGCAAGTCTCTCCTTGCATGCTGCACTTCTTCTCATGCTCAGCAGCCTGCTTTTTGCCTTTCCATGTGCCACGAATCCTTTCCCCTTCGGTATTGTTCCTCCTTGTTGGCCCTGTCCAGGATGTCCATCATAAGCTCATCACAGACATGCTTTCTCTGTGACTGCGCCATGACACTTTGACATGGAGCCCTTGTTGCCAAGAAGGCTAACGGCATATTGGGCTGCATTAGTAGGAGCATTGCCAGCAGATTGAGGGAAGTGATTATTCCCCTATATTCGGCATTGGTGAGGCCACATCTGGAGTATTGTGTCCAGTTTTGGGCCCCCCACTACAGAAAGGATGTGGAAAAATTGGAGAGAGTCCAGCGGAGGGCAACAAAAATTATTAGAGGGTTGGAGCACATGACTTATGAGGAGCAGCTGAGGGAACTGGGCTAATTTAGTCTGCAGAAGAGCAGAGTGGGGGGGATTTGATAGCAGCCTTCAACTACCTGAAAGGGGGTTCCAAAGAGGATGGAGCTCGGCTGTTCTCAGTGGTGGCAGATGACAGAACAAGGAGCAATGGTCTCAAGTTGCAGTGGGGGAGGTTTAGGTTGGATATTAGGAAAAACTATTTCGCTAGGAGGGTGATGAAGCTCTGGAATGGGTTACCTAGGGAGGTGGTGGAATCTCCATCCTTAGAAAATTTTTAAGGCCTGGCTTGACAAAGCCCTGGCTGGGATGATTTAGTTGGGATTGGTCCTGCTTTGAGCAGGGGATTGGACTAGATGACCTCCTGAGTTCTCTTCCAACCCTAATCTTCTGAGTCTATGATTCTATCCCAGGCTTCTACTGGACTGGGGTTCAGCTACAAAGGTGGACAGGCATGAGAAGAGACATCAAACAGTTCATTATTGTCTCAGAAAAGGTTCAGTGCATCTCCAGAAAAAAGCACCCGTGGAATGTCAAGGCTGAAAAAATGATACTTTGTAAAACTCAGATTCAGTATATTCTCAGACCTTCCAGTTCTCTGCACCTGAGAAGACACAGAAAACAGCTGTTGGAATCTGGGGGAGGGATCCTGACCTGAAGAGTTTGGTCAGTAACACTGCTGGAAGCATGTGGTGAGAAACTTTGCTCCAATCTAATATAGTTTGATAAGTTAAAACACTTTCTAGTGCCTATCTTTATTTTTCTTGTAACCATTTCCGACTTTTTAGCCTCATTATTTGTACTCGCTTAAAAGCTCTCTTTGTAGCTAATAAACTTGTGTTACTGTTTTATCTAATCCAGTGTGTTTAAGTTACAGTGTCTGGATAACTCTATTTAAGGTAATAAACTTTTATGTATTTATTCCTTTAAAGCAGGGGTGGCCAACCTGTGGCTCCAGAGCCACATGCTGCTGTTCAGAAGTTAATATGCGGCTCCTTGTATAGGCACCGACTCCAGGGCTGGAGCTACAGGCGCCAACTTTCCAATGTGCCGCGGGGTGCTCACTGCTCAACCCCTGGCTCTGCAGGAGGCCCTGCTCCCACTCCACCCCTTCCTGCCCCCTCCCCTGAGTCACCGTGCCCTCACTCCTCCTCCTCCCCACCAGAGCCGCCTGCATGCCATGAAACAGCTGATTGGGTGGGTGCGGGGAGGGAGGGGGAGGCACTGATCAGCGGTACTGCCAGTGGGTGGGAGGCACTGGGAGCTGATGAGGGGCTGCTGATGTATTACTGTGGCTCTTTGGCAATGTACATTGGTAAATTCTGGCTCCTTCTCAGGCTCAGGTTGGCCAGCCCTGCTTTAAAGGACTAATGGACTTAATATAATATAATTGGACTTCCCAGGTTCAGGCTGGGCTATACAGGACATACATTTCTGGGGGGAAATCTGGGACTGGGAGTGTGATGGGGTCACCCTGCAGTACAACCGTGGCTGGTGAGAGCTGGGGTATGACTGGCAGGCTGCAGTTCCACAAACACATGCGTGACCAGCATGCTGGTGGCTGTTTGTGAGCAGTCCAGGTTGGAGGCTACAGCAGCAAGGCATTGCAAGGCACCCTGGGTTACAGGGCAGGGGTAACACAAACCCCAACTGGTCTGGATTGTACCCCAGTATGTCACAAGGAAGTTGGGGGGTGGGTGGGAATTGCTGTGGTTTACCTCCTAATCTTTCTTAGTCCTTTCAGGCATTCCACATTCTGGAGGACACCAAAATCCTGGAGGTTCGTGAATGGCAAAAGGACATTCTATTCCAAGGTACCGGTGACAAGCCAGCCGTGTCTGTCACAGAGGTTTTCAAGCTTATGGTGACTTAGCAACACATCTATGAGTGGAGTTGGCTGGTGTTCTATAGAGGAAGGCCCGGGAAATACACCCTTCCCCGAAATGTGACTACTTATCTGGAGTTCCTCCTATGGGAAAAGTTTGCAACCATCAGCACCTGGGATTGGGTCAAAATTCATGAGGGAATCAACAGGAGGCTGGGTTAGGTTAGTGTCCGCATGGATTACTGCCTTCCTATGGCTTATGATACACCCTGCTCTGAGTACATCTACCCCCCACCCCTTTCCCTGGACTCTCTACAAACTCCCTGCCATATTTTGGAAAGTGAATACACTACATTTCCCCCTTGCCCAGTACAGTTTACAGATGGCTTGTTATGCTATGGCATGGCCAATCTGTACAGTGTGGCATACTAAAAGGGAAGGCAATATAAGGATCTTACTTTTAACCCTTCAGCGCATCTTTGTAAGAATGTGCGAGTATATAGTAAAAAATTAATGTTAAATGCTTGTTACTCTGTTGTTTGCTCTTCCCAGTCTTATTCTGAATTCCACATGGTGTTGGGGGGGGGGGTGAGAGATGCCAAGGCACTGGCATGCGTTCGGCCATAAGTAGATATATGCTGATACCTGCTGTGACGTTATTGACATAAACTGTGACCATATAGATCATTGTTACAACCAAGGTCCTATAGTGGTACCAAATCTTGTACAAAGGAGGTCAAATAAGGTGTCTATGAGAAGGTTATGATTTGCTGGTTATGATTGTGGTATCTTTTTGTATTTAAAGGTATAAGTATTGGCTCTATACTGTCTGTATTTCAAACTTGTGCTATGCATCTGGGTGACAACCCAGACAATTTGGCATCAGCACTGCATAGCCTGCTTGATGGCCCATTAAGGACCATCAGCTATACAACTGACCCATTGAGAGAAGGCAGATTCACCTTATGACTCAGCAAGGCATGCAGGGCATGCCTACGGAGAGAACTAACGTTTTTCCATGCCATGTGCTGGGTAGCTTGTGTTTGGAACAAGGGAAGCACAAACCACTTGGCAAAAGGACTATAAAAGGCAGCTGCATCATCTCCATTTTGTCTTCAATCCTGCTTCTTACCTCTGGAGGAACTTTTCTACAAACTGAAGCTCTGAACAAAGGACTGAATGACCCATCCAAGCTATGGATGTACTCCAGAGATTTGATTTGAACCTGCAGCTTATTCCATCACTGCTACAAGCCTGAACCAAAAACTTTGCCATTACTGTATGCAATTGATTCCATTTAACCAATTTTAGCTCTCATCTATATTTCTTTCTTTTTATGAATAAACCTGTAGATTTTAGATTCTAAAGGATTGGCAACAGCATGATTTGTGGGTAAGATCTGACTTGTATATTGACCTGGGTCTAGGGCTTGGTCCTTTAGGATTGGAATAACCTTTTTTTTCTTTTACTGGGGTATTGGTTTTCATAACCATTCGGCCCCATAAGGAGTGGTGCTGGTGGTGATACAAGGGAACTGGAGTATCTGAGGGAACTGCTTGTATCACTTCTTGTTAGCCAGTGGGGTAAAACCAAAATCCTCTCTGTTTGGCTGGTTTGGTGTGCCTTAATAGTAAAGGAACCCCAGCCCTTGGGCTGTGACTGTCCTGCTCTAAGCAATTTGTCCTGAATTGAAACTCTCAGTTGTGTCCCGCCAGAGGCAGCTTCGTTACACCTGCAACTTGTAATAAAAATTGCATTTGGTCATAGTCCAGAAATCCCTCCCATTCATACATTAATAACCACTGACATAGAGCCAGAAACTTACCAAGCTCCAGGACTACTTTGGCCTCTTCTGTTTCTGCTGTGAGTTCCACAGCAGATTACTCCTCCAAGGGGTCATCAAACAGCTCCTCTGAGTATGGACCCAGGACATGCTGCAGCTAGCTGCTCAGGGACTGGTCGGAGCACCAGAGACACTTTGCTAGCCTGATCTGGTGGCTGCTGGCTCCCCTCAGGAGCTCTATGAAATTGAGCATCAGAAGGTTGTCATCCCAGCTGACCAGACTATTGTGAACTTCTGGGGTCTCAGTGCTCAGAAAGCACCCAGCACCTGGTCAAAGTCATTGTAAATGAGACAGGAGGATGGGGAGTTCCCAGAGATGCAGTTCTCTGGCTTTCTGGTAGTTGCTCTTGAGCCTCTTACTCTGCTCCCTGCACTGGTCACTGGTCCATGTAATCCCCAGTGCTGCCAGGTTGTTTGCTATTTCTTGGTGCACATTGTTGTTTTTGATGCTTTTACTGAAGTCCAATGTCTTGCTCACTTCGCCCCAGAGATTCACCAGAATCTGACAGTAGTCCTGTGGCCATGCAGCAGCACGCTGGGCAAAGTGCTCGTCTTGTTGGTGGCCACCGCAAAAGCTGTTGTCGCTGGCCAGAGCTGTTTGCAGTTCAGTGGTCAGAGTAAAATGGCAGGGTTATAGGATGTGCAGTTGTACTTGAACCAGGGGCGTGCTTCCATTTCCTGGGAGTTGATTGGCTAGTCTTGAGACAGAAAGGCCAAGGAACACTAGCCCATGGGATTGTGGGATAGCATTGCTGGATGCTCAGGATATGAGTCGGGGGACCTGGACTTGAATTGCTTCCACACTGCAAAATGATGGCGTTTCTGGAACTTGGGCTCAGAATCACTGCCCTGGCCAGGTCCAAGGGCCCAGGTCCTGTGAGCTTATTGGCCTGGGTCAGATAGAACTGTGTGTAGAAGGAATGGGGGTTGGGCTCGAGCCTGAGTCTGAACTGGAGCTTACACTGCAGTGTAGACACAGCCTCAGCCCTATTTCTGCACACCCCCTGTGACAGAGCTGGAGCTGCTCTGTAGTACTGATGAATACTGAACCCTGGCCTGGCTATTGGGATATTGACTGTATTACTATGCTGGTTTAGTTTAATAGGGACACTGCAAGGAAAACAAGCAGGAAAGGAAGAAGAGTGGCTCAAGGTGAGATACCCCTTATTAATTGCTTAAGGGTTGATAAGAGACAATGCCTGAAATATTAGCTTGGAATATTCTACCTCCTGGCTCCAGCAAACTTATAGAATCGGGTTAGCTGAGCAGGGCCAAGGCCTGGAGCCAAGAAGATCAAAAGGACTGGAGCAGTTTAAAAAGGGACTCGCTCCCAAAAAGGGGACAGCTGGTTAGGTGATAAAGTGAAAGAGGCAGAAACAGGGACCTCGCTAGGGAATCAGCAGAAGTTAGACCTGCCTAGGTGGCCATCAGGGGATGGTAAGCCTTTAGGACGGCAGGCATGCATGAAGCCTATTTGTTATTTTAAAATCCTTTTCTCTTATACTTTTTTTCCTCCTGCAAAATCAAACCACAGCAGTGTTTAAGGTGGCTGTTTTGTCACTGTGCACCACTGACCCTAGACTGCAGAATGTGTCACCACTCAGCCTAGCCTGCTGGGTAAACATGGCTGATACACAGGGTATTGCAGCCTAGGGCCCGATCTAGGAGCAAGCGAACAGCAGAATTCCACTCCAGAAGGAAAGGCGGAAGGCCTGACAGCTGAAGGGGAGCACTCAGAGAGACCAGGAAGGAGAGAGAGGTGCAGCTAGACCTGTCACTCACTAGGACACTCACTCCCCTTCCTCTCACTGCTCTAAGCTCTCCCCCCACCCACCCCCAGTGTCACAACCGGGATGCAGGCAGTCTGAAAAGGACCTAGGGGTTACAGTGGATGAGAAGCTGGATATGAGTTAACAGTGTGCCCTTGCTGCCAAGAAGGCTAACAGCATTTTGGGCTGCATTAGTAGGAGCATTGCCAGCAGATTGAGGGAAGTGATTATTCCCCTATATTCGGCATTGGTGAGGCCACATCTGGAGTATTGTGTCCAGTTTTGGGCCCCCCACTACAGAAAGGATGTGGAAAAATTGGAGAGAGTCCAGCAGAGGGCAACAAAAATGATTAGAGGGTTGGAGCACATGACTTATGAGGAGCAGCTGAGGGAACTGGGCTAATTTAGTCTGCAGAAGAGCAGAGTGAGGGGGGATTTGATAGCAGCCTTCAACTACCTGAAAGGGGGTTCCAAAGAGGATGGAGCTCAGCTGTTCTCAGTGGTGGCAGATGACAGAATAAGGAGTAATGGTCTCAAGTTGCAGTGGAGGAGGTTTAGGTTGGATATTAGGAAAAACTTTTTCACTAGGAGGGTGGTGAAGCACTGGAATGGGTTACCTAGGGAGGTAGTGGAATCTCCTTCCTTAGAGATTTTTAAGGTCAGGCTTGACAAAGCCCTGGCTGGGATGATTTAGTTGGGGATTGGTCCTGCTTTGAGCAGGCGGTTGGACTAGATGACCTCCTGAGGTCCCTTCCAACCCTGATACTCTATGATTCTATGACCTAATGGTCAGACCAGGAATCGGGCATCAGACCGGGTCAGATATCAGGAGGTCAGATGCTGAGACTGGCCAGAGGGCAAAACCAGGAGTCAAGTGCCAGGAGGCAGCAGGGTCAGTTACCAAGTGATCAGAGTCAGACAGTTGGAGCAGGTATCACAGGGGAAGCAGCCCTCAGCAGGGGAAACCCAGCTGCAGGGACAATTTCTTGTGTCTGTGCTTGGGTTAAGTAGAAGATGGGGACCAATCAGGACCCCCAACGTTCCACCAATCAGCTGGAGTCCTCTGTCAGGGTTCAGCTTCTAGTCTGACAACTGCTAGCAGGTCCCTGGGTGGCAGGTGGAACTTACTAGCTGCTAAGAGCCCAGTGGACCAGCATTCAAGATCTGTAGTCCCGGACACCTGGGGACAGGAGCACCCGCTTCTTGTGTTCTCTCCTCCCTTCCTATTGCCCACAGCCCTCTTCGGTACCCGTTCCCCCAAGTCTCCTGCTCCCCAACCACTTCCCATCCCAATATCCGTTCTAAATGTTCCTTGCTCCTGCCAAAAAGTGCCCCTCCCTCCCACTGCTAGCACCCCCCTTTCCTGGAGCACCTGGCATCCACCCTCCCTTTACTCACACCCTCAACCTTCCCAGCTTCTTGAGCTCCTGATCCAACTCCCTCCCACTGCTCCTAGCCCTCCATGGCACCGAACTCCCTACAGCAGCTGATCCAGGGCATCCCCCCTGGTCCCAGCCCCAACTCACAAGAGCTCTTTACCCCAAGCCTTCCTCTCTCCAGCCTGCCACCAGCTGGACCCTGAAGGAGAATTGTGAGGTAGCTTTCTGGAGGTGTATGGAGAGCTCCTCCCAGCATGAGCGAAAGCACGAAGCAGATAGTTTGAACATTTAACAAGTGGGTGATGGAGGCTGGCATCCCTGGTGGGTCACAGGTGGGAGCTGGCATCTCAGTGCTGAATCAGAAATTATACGTCAGATGCAGCCAAGCTGCGAAAGGACTTACCACTGAAGATAAGCAGCTTATGTTTGAGGGGACAGAGATGGGGGAACCAATGGAGGGATTCAGAGAGAGGGATGCCATGGATTTACAGAGCGTGAGACACCACAGCCTTTCTACGGTCTCTTTTGGGACTGCTCCCTTTAATGTGCTAGACCCTAAGCTTAGTTCTTGGAGAGTAAACCCCACAGCTCCACTTCTCTGAGTGTGGGCCTGGTGGCAGCACCCCCTTTTCTCACCAGGGCTCTCCAGTGAGTCCAAGAGAGTCCCCTCTCTTTAAGGGGTGATGCAAACAGTAGGTATCTGCAGCAATGCAAGAGAGACTCTTCACAACAAGCCAGTGTTTATTAGAGAATGCAGTATTGAAGGGCCCCCTCAGGTTAGTCTGAGTCCTAGGTATGTGCAAGAAAATGTTATAAGAGCAAGCTGATTTTGGAAAAAGCTGCTTTGGAGGAGTCTCTGTCTCAAGACCCCTTTGTCAAATAACCCCATCCTTGGGCCACTACCCCTGCTGAGCACCCCCATGAACAGCAGCATATTTCAAGCCAATCCAAATAAGCATGTGGATTTTAGGGCAGTCAGAATGGTCAGCCTTTAAACAGAAAGCAATGCTGAAATTTAATTATAGCAGAGATGGTGCTTCTCTGTAAAGACTTCCCGAGTTAGCATTAATAGTTGTAGCGTTTGGAATTTCAGATCACCATGAGCCAAACAGACAAGTCAAAGAGACTGAAATGCACAGGCAGGAAGACCAAGACTCTGTTCAGAGCCAGAGAGTTTCCAGCAATCTGCTCTCACAGAACTGGCTCAAGGGACATGCTGTGGCCATTGATGCTGAGCTACATCCTTATGTTTGAGTCCTACGTCTGACAGCTTCTAGACAGTGTGTGTTGGCAGGAGTTCCTTGTGGAAGTTTTGCTCTGATACCAACATTTCTCAATTGAGAGCAATATTTTCAAGTGTTCTACAATCCACAGGCAGGCTTTGACCTGGCCTGCCCTTAAAAGCTTCACCAGCATAGCTATGTCAGTGAGGGGTGTGAAAAATCACATCCCTATCCCACATAGCTCTGGCAGCAAGAGCTCTGGTGTAGACACAGTTATAGTGGCAACAAAGTCCATTTTAAAAAAAACATCAAAGACTTTAAATGTCCATAAATTTCCTTTATGCAGCGTTTAACATTGCCCAGTGCTGCCTCATGCCCTGATGGTGGCTAAACCTTTGAAAACCAGGAAACAGAGTTAAAGTACACACCACCCTTGCAATGCATCCTTAACTCTGCCTTCACCCCCTAGCCCTGGAGCTGGCAATAGCCATTAAGAATAGCTCAGTAAAGGTGCAAAGGTTTACAAACTACCAGGGGATGTGAAGAATTCTCCATCTCTTGAAATCACGATATGATGCCTTTCTAGAGGATGATTTAGTCAACACAAGGTATTCAGCTCAATAAACTGGTAAGTGGATGTAATTCTATGGCCTGTATTATGCTACAGGTCGGACTAGATGACCTTTGTCCCTTTTGACCATAAAATCTCAGTCTATAACAGATATGAGAAAAGACTGGTGTTGTGTTCCACAGACTGCAATGCCAGCATTGATCTGTATGCACCTCAGCTATGTGCACTGCGCTAGCTGTAATTGAATAGTGCAGGGATTAATTGGAGCAGATTGGCAGAGATGTAACTGTGCTATGAAGAGAGGTGCAAATGAACCTTGAGGGACCAAGTCCTCATTTCAGTGCCGAGTGTTATTGACCCAACCTTCAAAGGTGCACAAAGTTGTGTTCTCACCATGGGGATTGTCAGCAGTCTGGTGACATACATGCTAATGGTCTCCAGGGCTCAGTGAGGGGAAAGTGAAGGCAATGACTCAGAAGGAATCCCCATGGGGAGGGAAAAGGGGTGGTAATGTTTTGCTAGTCTGAGATGCTTTGTGTGCAGTAGGCTCAGTATTTAACTGTAGCCGGGGTAGGTAGCTTCTGTCTGCTACAATGGAAATGAACCCAAGTTTTCCCTTACCAAAGAGAAGATGTTAGACTTTGTGCTATCCTGTTGTGTGCTCTGTTCCCAAAGTGTTCTGTAGCGGGGAGGGCAGAGCGTTAGCATGTGTGTCACTGGCATGTCAGGCCATTGCTGAAACAGGGCAGAGCTGAGGTTGCATTGTGGGAGTGACATGAACCGTAACTCTTCATTTCCCCTTCTAATAGCCGAGGGGACAGGAATCCTTACCCAGCGAGGTCACATTCTCATAGTTTTCTTGCATGACGTCTCTGCAGAGGGCTCTCTGAGCAGGGTCCAGCAGAGCCCACTCCTCCTTGGTGAAATACACAGCCACCTCCTCGAAGGTCACCGGCCCCTGAAAGAGCAAGAGCCCCCCACTCAGTACCTGCTGCCCCAGAGATAGCCCCCTAGTCATGGGGGAGCAGGGCCAGGAAAATGGAAGCTCTGGGAGGCACAGTCCCCACAGTCCCACCCCCACCCTGCTCAGAGAAGCCAGGAGGCATCAGAGTGAGGAGGGAAAGACAGAGCCCCTCATCCTTCCCAGCAGACAGAGGGGGCAGGGTCTTCACATTCATCACACACCTATTAGCCAGAGGCTGACACAGCCGATGGAGCCCCTGGCAGGGTCAAGGTTCAGTCCCAGGGTAGGAATCCCAACACCCTCCCTATTGCCAGCAGCAGCATGTGAGGGGACAAGTAATCTCCCCTAAGCCGCAGTGGTGGGTACCCCCTTCGTATCTCATCGCAGACTCTGGCTGGCAGGTTCTCGCTCCAGCACTGGGAGCTTGGTAAGTTTTCCCAGCCCTGTCCAGGAGGGTTGTTTCCTGTTCTTCAAATCATGGATTTTCTATCCCAACGCCCATGGGTCTGTTCCTGGAATCTAGGCCCAGGTTAAACTAGTTCCAGCAGGTCTGTCACACTCTGTCCTCCCCCCATCTCCATCTTCTATGTTTTCTGCCCCCTCCCACCTCCAGAGCAAACTGCCCAGACGCTCCCACCTCCTGTGTATTTACTGCCCTTCTCCCGGAACTCCTCAACAATCCCTACCTGAACTGGCTCCACTGCAGCCATTCCCCTTCCCTGTCCCATGGGAGGCTGAGCCAAGCCGGCGTGAAACAGGGACGCTCCTCTGCAGCCTGTCAGGGCGAGAAGGGCAGCTTGGGAGATTTCCGAACAGACTTTGCTTAATTCCGCATCACAAGTACCCCCCAGCTTTTTCCCTGCAGACAGATGTTCCAGATTCTGCCATGCTGGGAACAAACTTTAACCCAGCACAGCCACAGCCCCTCCACCAGGACTGAACCCACCACCGAGACATGTTTAAACCCTCCCAGTGTGACACCATCTCTGAACCTACTGCTAGAAAAGAACAGAACCAAAGGAGGCACTTTGGGGGAGTCCCCTGCCATAGCCCCAGGGGAACCAGGAGAGGCAGGGACTGGCTGCTCCTCACCTTGCCCACAGGACTGTGAATCTGCAATACACGTGTCAGGGCAGGTGAGAGATCTGGGCCACTCCCTCCCCACTTATTTCTCCCCCTGACCCTGTCAGGCTCTCTCTCCTCTATCCCCTGCCCCCCTCCCTCTGACTGGGACAGCCCCATTCTTGGGGTTTTCCCTCGCCCATGGCTGGATCCGCTCCTGCAATTGCTCCCAAGAGGGGCTGTTTGTGTAGAGTCAATATTACCCCTGTCCCCGAGGTCACTCACCCGCAGTCTTCGGCTCAGGGCTGGGGTGGGCAGAGCCCTGGGCTGCCTCAGGGGGCTGGTTTCCGCTGGAGAAAGCCCCCCTCGGAAGTTGCAATGGAGGTCTCCCCCAGCACAGGAGAAGTAGCAGCTGCTTAGCCCGGCTCTCTGACCCCAACGCAAGCAGCAGCCAGCTCAGCTCTTTGTTCTCCTCGATTGCTGCCTCCTTCCTCCCAGCAGCACCCTCCGCTCCAGCCTGCTCTGCTGCTCCAGCCACTTCCTGTGTCCTTCAACACCAGCCCGGGCTGCAGAGCTGCTGAGCCGCGGGCTTGCTCCTGCTGGAACCCGCCCCGTCTCCGCGCGTCGCAGCAGGAGCCAGTCCAGCTCGCGGGAAGTGACTGGCTCTCCCGGCCAGAGGGGGAAGGGGATATACAGGGAAAGCGGAGAGAAACTGAGAGGACCAGACGGAGAAATAAACGGGGAGGGAGGTTCCCAGCTCTTTTACTGCATCACCCTGGGCTGAGCGTCACAGACCCCCCTGTCGCCCCAGGGATCTCACAGGGGGGTCTGCTTCATGCCAGGCACCGGCCTCGCTGCTGCCGCCACTGCCCACCCCTGCTTTGTCACCCCTCCATGGGGGCAGGTGTGCAATTAACGTCTCTGCTTCCAGGGACAGGACCTGTGTCACTTTACTGCGTGGGGAGGCACCAGGGAAACTCACACACTCACGGGCACTGTTCAGATAATAACTAAAGACTAGAGCTGTTCAAGAGATTAAAAAAATGAATCGCGATTAATCGCTCTGTTAAACAATAATTAAATATTTTTGGATGTTTTCTACATTTTCAAATACATTGATTTCAATTACAACACAGAATACAAAATGTACAGTGCTCACTTTATTTTTTATTACAAATATTTGCACTGTAAAAAAAACAAAAGAAATAATAATAATATTTTTCAATTCACCTCATACAAATAATGTAGTGCAATTTCTTTATCGTGAAAACTGAACTTACAAATGTAGGCCTTGGCTACACTGGCGCTGTACAGCGCTGCAACTTGCTGCGCTCAGGGGTGTGAAAACGCACCCCCCCCCACGAGCGCAGCGAGTGCAGCGCTGTAAAGCGCCAGTGTAATCAGCGTCTGCAGCACTGCACACTCGCTCGCAGCGCTGCAAGCTACTCCCCTCGGAGAGGTGGAGTACTTACAGCGCTGCGAGAGAGCTCTCGCAGCACTGGCGGCGCGACTACACTCGCGCTTCACAGCGCTGCCGCGGCAGCGCTGTGAATTGCCAAGTGTAGCCAAGGCCTTAGAGTTATGTACAAAAAAACCTGCACTCAAAAATAAAACCGTGTAAAACTTTAGAGCCTACAAGTTCACTCAGATCTACTTCTTGCTCAGCCAATCGCTCAGACAAACAAGTTTGTTTACATTTACAGGAGATAATGCTGCCTGCTTCTTGTTTACAATGTCACCTGAAAGTGAGAACAGGCATTTGCATGGCACTTTTGTAGCTGGTGTTGCAAGATACTTAAGAGCCAGATGCGCTAAAGATTCATATGTCCCTTCATGCTTCAACCACCATTCCAGAGGACATGCTTCCATGCTGTTGATGGGTTCTGCTCGATAACAATCCAAAGCAGTGCGGAATGACCCATGTTCATTTTCATCATCTGAGTCAGATGCCACCAAGAAGATTGATTTTCTTTTTTGGTGGTTCAGGTTCTGTAGTTTCCACATTGGACTGTTGCTCTTTTAAGACATCTGAAAGCATGCTCCACACTTCGTCCCTCTCAGATTTTGGAAGGCACTTCAGATTCTTAAACCTTGGGTCAAGTGCTGTCGCTAATTTTAGAAATCTCACAATGATACCTTCTTTGCGTTTTGTCAGATCTGCAGTGAAAATGTTCTTAAAACGAACAACACGTGCTGGGTCATCATCCGAGATTGCCATAACACGAAATATATGGCAGAATGCAGGTAAAACAGAGCAGGAGACATACAATTCTCCCCCAAGGAGTTCAGTCACAAATTTAATTAATGCATTATTTTTTTAACGAGCATCATCGGCATGGAAGCATGTCCTCTGGAATGGTGGCCAAAGCACAAAGGGGCATACAAATGTTTAGCAAACCTGGAACGTAAATACCTAGCAATGCCATTGTGCCATGTGAACACCTGTTCTCATTTTCAGGTGACATTGTAAATAAGAAGCGGGCAGCACAATCTCCCATAAATGTAAACAAACTTGTTTGTCTTAGTGATTGGCTGAACAAGAAGTAGGACTGAGTGGACTTGTAGGCTCTGAAGTTTTTACATTTTGTTTTTGTGTGCAGTTATGTAATAAAAAAAATCTACATTTGTAAGTTGCACTTTCATGATAAACAGATTGCAGTACAGTACTTGTATGAGGTGAATTGAAAAATATTTCTTTTATCATTTTTACAGTACAAATATTTGTAATAAAAAATAATATACACAGAATACAATATATATAAAAATGTAGAAAAACATCCAAAATATTTAATACATTTCAATTGGTAGTCTATTGTTTAACAATGTGATTAAAACTGCGATTAATCGTGATTAATTTTTTAAATCGCGATTAAATTTTTTGAGTTAATCGCGTGAGTTAACTGTGATTAATTGACAGCCCTACTAAAGACACCATTAGTAGTGTATTGTCATTATGTTATCCTACCCATGCTGGCATGGCCCCTCTGCTGAGCAAGAGCTGGCCTGGGCCTGGCCAGGGGAGGAGAAATCAGTGCCCAGAGTCTGGGTAAATCCCAAGTGAGATTTGCTTTATTTACATGAATACACCAGCCCTGGAACAGAGGCAAAGAGCACACAGGCAGCCCCCTCCTCCTGAAATCTCAGTGCACACCAATGCCTGGTTCCCTGTTAGCTACTCTGGGCCAAGCATTGCCTTTGAATGCAGAGAATACAGCAGAACAAACTCTGCTGTCTGCCATAGCTTCTCTCTGAGGACAGCTGCATCCCCAAACTCACAACAACCTTGTCCACCAAAGGGACTGAACATTTCCTTACAGGCTAAGCAAAGACCCTGTCTGCCTGTACAGCTAGCTGGGCCACCAGCTCCCTCCCACACCATAACAATCATCCCTGGAGGAGAAGTGCCAGGAGCTCTTGGCGGAGAGGGGAGTTCAGTCTCCAGAGCCTGTTGAGCCGGGGGCTGCCCTACCAGACTATGGTGCATATCGTCAGTGAGGGGCAAATAGGCCATTTGGGGGATAGTTACTGTGATTCATTGGAGCTCTGTAGTCGTGCTCAGATGCCCCCCTCAGGGCCCAGATGAGGGGTGGGTCCTACCCATGGTTCCTTTTTCCAAAGCCCCTCTGTGCTCTAGGGTTCTGATCTGGGGTTTGTAAGCAGCCTGCCCCCTCCCTTCCCTGCTGAGTCTGTGTCCCCAAGGGACACGGGGACAGGGATTCCGAACTCAACAGGGAGTTAGGAAAGCGATTTTCCTCACTTTGGGGTCCCGACAAAGTAAAACCCCTGAGCATCTCCACCCCTGCTGTCCCTGGCACTCCGGCAGGCTCTCTGTTGTCAGAGAACTAGGCGTTACTATAGTGGGGCCCCCTGGGCGGAGTTGCCATCAATATACAGAAATTTTACTCTAGGGGGATTCACCAGGCTGCGTGGGGCTGGGATGAGGGGACAGAGGAGACCCCACAAACCAGCCAGAATCCAGTTCTCCCATTCAGTGCTATGAGTGTCCAGAGAACCCCCAGCTGGAGATTGACACATCCAGAGCTCAGGGTCTGAGTGTCTGTTCAGCAGCTTCCTCTTCCCCAGCCCCTGACCCAGAGAGATCAAAGGGTGTGGCACAGGTGCGGAGGGGGCTCCCCTGGGACCAGATGGGGAATGAGCAGGAATCACTGGGCCCCCCACAGGGTCCCGGAGGCATGAATGAGCTTTGGGAGCTAATATTCCTGTCCCACTCTCCAGGTGCCGATGCTGATCCATTGGGGTTGAGCCATGGCACACCTGGGGTGACAGTACAGGGTATTGGCCCCACTAAGGGGATCAGATCTCTCTCTCCTGTCTGAAGGAAGGGCAGAGCAGCCCCCAAGGTCCCATCTCCCCTGACTGAGCCAGTAACAGTCTGTGGATAGTTCATTCCCCAGCTCTCCGGCAGTGCCCAGAGATGTCAGAAATCTCCCAACCTGGGTCATTGATAGGGGGTGGGGATGGGAGGGGAGTGTCACCCTGAGCTGCAGCGTCCCAGGGCGTGTCCCTGGGAAGCTGAGTATGACCTGGCTCAGGAGGGGCAGGGAGCTGGAGCTGCTGGAGCTGGGCAGGAAACAAACAGGCCCCAAACTTGGTGTGTTTAAAATGTCACTTTTTCTGGTGGGGGGCAGGAGGACTGACTCATGATTTCTGAATGGTTTGGGATTGGTAAGACTACATCTGACCCTCAACCCCAGCACAGAAAGGTCTCTGTACCCCTTACCTTCTGCCAGCTGGGATCGGGGGGCTTCTTGCTGGGGGATGGGGGAGCAGCCTGTACCCCTCCAGAAAAAGATAAGGCTTACTTCATGTGTGGCTGGTAAGAATTTGTTAGTTACACAGGGTAACTAACATGTACCACTGTAAAAATATAGTAAAGACAAGGCACTTCAGTCTTACTGAAAGGCAAAATAGGTGAGGTCAGCATCACTATGCCCCCACCCCAAAGGAGTAACAGAATAATTTGTGTAAAATATCTATTGATTTGGCTGTACAAAACAGTAAATTTGTCAGTATGAAGAACATTGCTGAAACATATCATAGCAGAGTATCATAGTATCATACCTAACGGCTCTAACACTGAAGTGTGCCAATAGAAATGTAAACTGTTCCATAGAAAAATCTACATCGAAGTGTGCAGCAAATGAAGTAATAGGAGGGGGACAGCATGTGCTTCAGTGTTTGCAGGATGGGGAAATTGCTTACAGAAATAAGGAGGTTTAATTAATTTTCATTGAAAGCAAGTGGAGGAGGTCTGAAATAGCAGTGACTGTTATAGGAGTGTACAAACATTTGCGGTATGGATTTATTTGGGAAAAAAGAACGGCAAAAGTATGAGAGTAGGCCCAGATCCACAAAAGGTATTTAGGTTTCTAACTGCCAGTGAAGTTAAGAGCCTAAATACTTCTGTGAGTCTGGCCCAAGTGCCCCCTAAAGGCTCAGGAACAAAGAGAAATAGAAAGAACTCAAAATTATTTATTTATTTTTAAATTCTTCATGTTAGGTGTATAACTCATGATTTTTAAATTCTTGTGGGTATCAATCTACATTGGGGTTGTAGATCTGTGCTCAATAAAAATTACAGTAGAAACTTGCCTTTGAGAAGGATTTCATATGAGACCATAGACTGCCCTTAGTGAATCTTTGGGAACCAAGTTCTACACACAGGTGATGTGAAAAAGCACTAAGTTGCTAGATTGAGAGGTGAAATATCACTTGAGAAAGACAATCCCCCTTGGGGAATCAAGTGCAAATGAAGATATTTTGAAGTCAGTTTTGAAGTCACGTGTTCCAAAAGAATAAACTTGTCCTATATATATATATACACATAACAAAAAATAGAACAAACAATTGCAAATTACAAAATCATGATAAAATAGGAAGTGTCACACTAGATAATTTGACATGTCATTGCTAAATCTACTAGCAACTATTAATATTTTCAATTATTATTTGCTGTCAAAATATAAATTAAATAGCACAATGAACATCCATCTGCTCAATGTTAACAAACATAGATGCTGAGGAGCTAGGAATAATAACTTTTTAAAAACTAAACAATTAAAAGGAGCAACACTACATTTACAGTGGATGAGAAGAAAGGCAGTACAATTCAGGGAGTCAAAACAGAATACAAGACATTTGGGAACCGCAATGAGGCTTTATGCACACAAACTTATAATGGACTCTTTTAAAAACTAAAAGCCTATATGACAATTATATTTTCACTGGGGTAATGGAGTATGTAACATATTTCATTGAATCAAGTCTCCTTTAGCAGCTCAGTACGCCATTTCAAGTAGGGAAGAGCTGCTTTGTCCAGGTATTGGGAAGCACTGGGGATTTAAGAACACAGCCGTGGGAAGCAGGTGCTGAGATATACTGTCCTGAAGAGCGGGAGGAGGAGAAAAAAGCCCCTCTGCCCCCAACCTCTATTTTTGCAAACATTGCAGTTGGTTCACTCCCTCTGGGCAGGGGCGGCAGGTTATATGGGCTTGTGGTGCCCGAGCACCAGGAATATTCAAGGCTGGGGGTTGTGCTCCACCAATATTTGGAGCTGGGTTTCTCCCCTGGCCCTGCCTGGAGCGGGCCCTGCCCCCCGGGAGCTTCCTTGCCTGAAAAAAACAAAACAACACCGTGCCTCTCTCCCTTGCTTGTGCTGCCAGCTGCCTGCCGCTGCCTCTGCCTAAGGCTATAGAGAGCAGCGGCAGGTGACACCGGCAGACTGTTGGAGCACCTCAGGAGTGGGAGGGGGAGAGATGAGGGGGGAGGAGGAATGCACGTGCTTGGGAGCCCTCTCTCCCGTCCCCCGGCACCCACCTGGAGGAAACGCCAAGGGGACTTTTGGTCAGGAGATGAACATCTGGAGTGGACCTCACTCACCTGAACAGCTGCTGGGGCTTCCCTGAGGTTTGACCCTGTGATCCCCTCCCTCCCCCCCACAGCCTCCACTCCTGCCCAATGCTGGGCAAGGGGCAGCCCCATCCCCGGTGAGGGGCAGCAGGCTGCAGCAGGGGAGGAAGGAAGCCACGTGATGGCAGTCTGCCCCCCCCCAGCACCTCCCACCCACCACAGGGGAGATGGGGGAGGGGGGCTTCCTAGACCTGAGCAGCTGGGGCTTGGGTGAATTTTGTGACACCCTACCCCCCCAGCCACCACCCTGCAGTCCCCACTCCTGCCCCACGCTGGGCAAGGGGCAGCCCCATCCCCCATCCCCAGTGAGGCTATGGTGAGGGGCAGCAGCAGGGGAGGCCACACATGATGGCAATCCCCCCCCCCCCCCCGGTATCCACCATAGGGGAGGTGAGTGGGCTTTCTGGACCTGAGAGAGGCCCTAGGAGCATGTGCAGTGACCGTGGTGCAGAGTGAGTGTGCTGGGGGGGGGGGGGGGGGAGAAGAGAAGGGGTCCCTCCCCCGGAGCTTGCTGCTGCCAGTGGGGGGGGGGAAGTCCTCTCTGGCCCTAGCCCTGGGGCAGCGTGTCTGCACCCCAAGTTCCTTATCCCCAGCTCTGCCCCACCCCAGAGCCTGTGCCCCCAGCACTCCAACCCTGAGCACCCTCCTGCACTGTGAACCCCTCATCCCCAGCCCCACCCCAGAGCCCTCACCTGAGGGGAAAAACGTGCAACTTAAATTTGGTGGTCAGTTTGGAGTATCATGTGTTTAGCACAATACTTGATCATTTTACACCCTTTAAAGTATATAACTGGTCGTATACAGGTGTTAC
The DNA here is from genome assembly GCF_028017835.1 of Emys orbicularis. NCBI lineage: Eukaryota > Metazoa > Chordata > Testudines > Emydidae > Emys > Emys orbicularis. The sequence continues at coordinate 77,827,099 of NC_088689.1, read as the reverse complement.
GAAGTGGGAATGTTCTTAATGTTTTCTCTGAATACTGTGTGAGTGCCTCAGTTTCCCCTAAAAAAACAACAAGGAGTCTGGTGGCACCTATGCATTTCTCAAGGATCTAGATGGTGGGATAAGGGGGTGTGATTGTTGTTGAGCCCTAGAGGGCCAGTGTGATGCCGTCTGAACAGAGAATGGCCAAAACCCTGTCTCCGGGCAACTGATGGCCTGGGCCGCTCTCCTGCAAGGTGCCAACTGAAGGTGTTGGAGAACAAAGAGATCAGGTGGCCTCCTAATGCCTGGAAAAGAGACAAAGGCCAGAGGAGGGAGTGTCAGTGCCTGTGCGGACTTCCGGGAAGCGCATGGTGTGGAAAGGGATGCTGGGATGCTTTGGAACTACTCCATACAAAGCCAGTCAGGACTCTGGGGGAGCCTCCTCTCTCTGAGCATACTGTCTCCAGGGCAAGAAGCTTACACCTTCCTTGGTCTGACCTCAGAGCATTCAGCATGCCCTTCCACACCGTGCGCTTTCCGCAGCTAGTCTGCCCAGGCAGGTCCTGGGGCAACCAGAGATCCCTGCACCCCAACTCTGCAGTCAGATGTGACTCTCAGCCTGCCAGTAAAACAGAAGGTGTATTAGGCCTGGTCTACACTACGACTTTAATTCGGATTTAGCTGCTTTAATTCGAATTAACGCTTGACCCGTCCACACAACGAAGCCATTTAATTCGAATTAAAGAGCCCTTTAATTCGATTTCTGTACTCCTCCTCGACGAGAGGAGTAGCGTCAAAATCGGTATTGTTAATCCGAATTAAGGTTAGTGTGGCCGCAATTGGATGTTATTGGCAATTAGATGTTATTGGCTACCCACAATGCAACGCTCTGGAAATCGATGCTACTACGGTAGCTTGGACGCACACCACCGAATTAATGGTGCCTAGTGTGGCCGAATACATTCAAATTTATAAAATCGGTTTCCTAAATTCGAATTATATAAATTCGGATTAATCCTGTAGTGTAGACATACCCTTAGACAACAGGAACACAGTCTAAAACAGAGCTTGTAGGTACAGAAAACAGGACCCCTCAGTCAGGTCCATCTTGGGGGTGGGGAGCCCAGACCCAAGTTCTGGGCCTCTCCCCATTTCCCCAGCCAGCTCCAAACTGACACTCCCTCCTCTGGCCTTTGTGTCTCTTCTGGATAAGGAGGCCACTTGATCTCTTTGTCCCCAACACCTTCAGTTGGCACCTTGCAGGGGAAACTGAGGCACCCACACAGTATTCAGAGAAAACATTAAGAACATTCCCACTTTGTCACAACAGGTGCAACAAAATATAATACCGTATATTGAAGCAGGCAAGTGCTGCTTCTGACTTTCCACTTTTAATTGACCCTGGTAATCTTGTAGTGCCGACGCATTGTAGCTTCATTTTATATCGGCTTACAGGGCGGGAGCGGGGGGGGCACCACCATTTTGGGCACCACCAAAAATTATAGAAACCTGCCGCCTATGCCTCTGGGGTAACTTTTATCTCGCCTGTCCCACCCTATCCCAGGTCTCCCTTCTGCCACAGTCTGGCAGCACATCTCACGCACCTGCCTTCTTATCCCTGGTTCCTATCCCCTGCCCCTGATTCTGCCCCTTGGCCCCTCTCCTTCCCTTACACCAGCTCTTTAACCCTCCAGTTTGGCCCCTGGACAGACTGTGCCCATCCCTCCCCTCTGATTTGCCCCCTCTAGCCCTGTCATAACTATAAAGGGAAGGGTAACAGCCCTCCTGGGTACAATACTATAAAATCCCTCCTGGCCAGAGACTCCAAAAATCCTTTTACCTGTAAAGGGTTAAGAAGCTCAGGTAACCTGGCTGACACCTGACCCAAAGGACCAATAAGGGGACATGATACTTTCAAATCTTGGGGGGGGGGGGGGAAGGCTTTTGTTTGTGCTCTTTGTTTTGGGGGTTGTTCGCTCTTGGGACTAAGAGGGACCAGACATCAATCCAGGCTCTCCCAATCTTTCTGAACAAGTCTCTCATATTTCAAACTTGTAAGTAAACAGCCAGGCAAGGCGTGTTAGTTTTTATCTTGTTTTCTCAACTTGTAAATGTACCTTTTTGCTAGAGTGTTTATCTCTGTTTGCTGTAACTTTGAACCTAAGGTTAGAGGGGATTCCTCTGGGCTCTTTAAGTTTGATTACCCTGTAAAGTTATTTTCCATCCTGATTTTACAGAGATGATTTTTACCTTTTTCTTTAATTAAAAGTCTTCTTTTTAAGAACCTGATTGATTTTTCCTTGTTTTTAGATCCAAGGGGGTTGGATCTTGATCCACCAGGAGTTGGTGGGAGAAAGGAGGGGGATGGTTAATTTCTCCTTGTTTTAAGATCCAAGGGGTTTGGATCTGTATTCACCAGGGAATTGGTGAAGAGTCTCTCAAGGCTACCCAGGGAAGGGAATTAGCACTTTGGGAGTGGTGGCAGCGGACCAGATCTAAGCTGGTAGTTAAGCTTAGAAGTTTTCATGCAGGCCCCCACATTTGTACCCTAAAGTTCAAAGTGGGGAAGCAGCCTTGACATGGTGGCAGAGTGGTGGGATCATTTTAAACCAAAAGCCAGTAAGATTTTTTTTTTCTCCTTTCTAGCTGCTTGGAAAGCAGAGCTGAAGGTAGATGCATATCTTATCTCTCCTTGCCTGAAGGCAGAGGTGTTAAGTTTTTTTAACAAGGGTCTTTGTTAAGAGAAGGAGTCAAGCAGTGAGCAAACAGCTGGCAAAAGGAATTTACAAGCTGAATTGTTTTTTTTTTCTTTCTACCTCTCGGGGATAGCTAGTTAGAAAGTCTCTGTTACCTGAGCAGCCTGAGCTGAGTGCATCCCAGTTTCAGTGAACTGCAGAGGGGGTGTGACCCAGCACAAGAAAACAGGAAAATGAGTACCAGTGACGTAGTTAACAAACTAGAACTGGTCAGACTAGAAGCAGAAGAAAATGAAAAGAAACATCAGAGACTGCTCCAATTAAAAAAACTCAAGAAAGAAGCTGCTATGGAGGAGAGAGAAAGAGAAGAGAAAGCCAAAGAGGAGGCCCATGAAAGAGAAGAAAAAGCCAAAGAGGAGGCCCACAAGAGAGCTATGGAGCTGAGAGAAAAAGAGATGAAGCATGAACTGGAATTAGCACGGGCTAGGCCGGATATACCAGCCAATCCTAGCAACCCCTCTCCAGGTACCACTTCCCATCCCAGAAAATTCCACACCTACAAGGCAGGCGATGATACTGAGGCCTTCTTAGAAAATTTTGAAAGGGCCTGCCTTGGGTACAGCATCACTACAGACCAGTACATGGTAGAGCTGAGGCCGCAGCTCAGTGGACCCTTAGCAGAGGTGGCGGCTGAAATGCCTAAGGAACACATGAACAGTTATGAACTTTTTAAAAACAAGGCCAGAATCAGAATGGGGTTAACACCCGAGCATGCCCGTCGGCGGTTCAGAGCCCTAAGGTGGAAACCAGACGTGTCATTTAACCGACATGCCTACCACATTGACAAAAATTGTGATGCCTGGGTATCAGGAGCAAATGTTAAATCTCTGGAAGATCTGTTTTTCCTAGTGAAAATGGAGCAGTTTTTAGAGGGTGTTCCTGAGGAAATAGAAAGGTACATCCTAGATGGGAAGCCCAAAACTGTAACCGAGGCGGGGGAGATTGGAGCCAAATGGGTGGAGGTGGCAGAAAAGAAAAAAACTAGTAGCAGTTGGAGCGAATATCAGAAGGGGCAACGCAAACAAAACCTTACCACCGGGGACAACCCAAGGCCCCACCTACATCCCAAGGGAAACACCAGACGCCTTCTCACCCCACCACACCAGTCTCCACCAACCAACATCGCCCCGGTGATACCTTAGCAGGGCGATGTTTTAAATGTAATGAACTGGGACATATAAAGGCTCACTGCCCCAAGAACCCCAACCGATTACAGTTCATTACACCACAATCACACCAAAGATCCCCAGACCCAGATGCCTCTCTCATACCCTCGGAGCGAAGGGAAACCTTGAGAGTGGGCAGAAAGAAGGTTATCGCTTGGAGGGACACTGGGGCACAAGTGTCGACTATCCACCAATCCCTAGTGGACCCCAAACTCATCAACCCGGAGGTTCCAGTGACAATTCAACCCTTCATGTCACAGTCTGTAACCTTGCCTACAGCCAAGTTGCATGTCCAGTACAAGGGCTGGTCAGGAATGTGGACTTTTGCAGTCTATGACAATTATCCCATCCCCATGCTGCTGGGGGAAGACTTGGCCAACCATGTGAAGCTAGCCAAGAGGGTGGGAATAGTCATCCGCAGCCAGGCTAAGCAAGCTTTCACCCCCATCCCTGTTCCTGAGCCGTCCACCAGGGCCCCGTCTGTGTTACCAGAGACCCAGACAAAGGTGGTGGAACCGGATCCCCTGCCAACGACTGCAACAGCCGTAGTGGATCCAATCCCAGAGACCCAGCCAAAGCCAGTCCCAGAACCGGAACTGGCAACACAACCAACGCCAGAACCATTGCCAGCACTGAGTACAGCGTTTGCAAACCCATCTACAACTCCAACACCAGAGGGCACCAGCGAGCCTGAACTGGCAGAAGCAGCAGATAACCCTACCCAAGAGACCCAGCCAGAGCCTGAAATACAACATAGTGCACCAGCGGACAGCGGTTCACAGTCAACGGAAACAGCCCCAGCACCTGCATCGCTTCCAGAGGGACCAAGCCCAAGTCCACAGTCCAAGGAGGAACTGATGTCTCCAGCATCAAGGGAACAGTTCCAGGCCGAGCAGGAAGCAGATGACTGCCTTCAGAAAACTTGGGCGGTGGCACGGAGCACCCCACCGCCTCTCAGCTCTTCTAACCGATCCCGGTTTGTTGTAGAACAAGGACTTTTATACAAGGAGACTCTTTCTGGTGGGCACCAGGAGGACTGGCATCCTCAAAGACAGTTGGTAGTTCCCACTAAGTATCGGGTAAAGCTCTTGAGCTTAGCCCATGATCATCCCAGTGGCCATTCTGGGGTGAACAGAACCAAAGACCGGTTGGGGAAGTCCTTCCACTGGGAGGGAATGGACAAGGACGTTGCTAATTATGTCCGGTCTTGTGAGGTGTGCCCACGAGTGGGAAAGCCCCAAGACCAAGTCAAAGCCGCTCTCCAGCAACTACCCATAATTGAAGTCCCATTTCAGCGAGTAGCTGTAGATATTCTGGGTCCTTTCCCAAAGAAGACACCCAGAGGAAAGCAGTACATACTGACTTTCATGGATTTTGCTACCCGATGGCTGGAAGCAGTACCCTTAAGCAACACCAGGGCTAAAAGTGTGTGCCAGGCATTAGCAAACATTTTTGCCAGGGTAGGTTGGCCCTCCGACATCCTTACAGATTCGGGAACTAATTTCCTGGCAGGGACCATGAAAAACCTGTGGGAAGCTCATGGGATGAATCACTTGGTTGCCACCCCTTACCACCATCAAACCAATGGCCTGGTGGAGAGGTTTAATGGAACTTTGGGGGCCATGATACGTAAATTCGTAAATGAACACTCCAATGATTGGGACCTAGTGTTGCAGCAGTTGCTTTTTGCCTACAGGGCTGTACCACATCCCAGTTTAGGGTTTTCACCATTTGAACTTGTGTATGGCCGTGAGGTTAAGGGGCCATTACAGTTGGTGAAGCAGCAATGGGAGGGCTTTACGCCGTCTCCAGGAACTAACATTCTAGACTTTGTAAGCAACCTACAAAGCACCCTCCGACACTCTTTAGCCCTTGCTAAAGAAAACCTAAAGGATGCTCAGTAAGAGCAAAAGGCCTGGTATGATAAACATTCCAGAGAACGGTCCTTCAAAGTAGGAGACCAAGTCATGGTCTTAAAGGCGCTCCAGGCCCATAAAATGGAAGCGTCATGGGAAGGACCATTCACGGTCCAGGAGCGCCTAGGAGCTGTTAACTATCTCATAGCATCCCCCACCTCCAACATAAAGCCTAAGGTATACCATGTTAATTCTCTTAAGCCCTTTTATTCCAGAGAATTAAAGGTTTCCCAGTTTACAGCCCAGGAAACAGATGACGCGGAGTGGCCCGAAGGTGTCTACTACGAAGGAAAAAGTAATGGTGGCATGGAAGAGGTGAACCTCTCCGTGACCCTTGGACGTCTGCAGCGGCAGCAGATCAAGGAGCTGTGCACTAGCTTTGCGCCAATGTTCTCAGCCACCCCAGGACGGACTGAACGGGCATACCACTCCATTGACACAGGTAATGCTCACCCAATTAGAACCCCACCCTACCGGGAGTCACCTCATGCCCAAACTGCTATTAAAAGGGAGATCCAGGACATGCTACAGATGGGTATAATCCGCCCCTCTAACAGTGCATGGGCATCTCCAGTGGTTCTAGTTCCCAAACCAGATGGGGAAATACGCTTTTGCGTGGACTACCGTAAGCTAAATGCTGTAACTCGTCCTGACAACTATCCAATGCCACGGACAGATGAGCTATTGGAGAAATTGGGACATGCCCAATTCATCTCTACCTTAGACTTAACCAAGGGGTACTGGCAAGTACCACTAGATGAACCCGCCAAGGAAAGGTCAGCCTTCGTCACACAGGCAGGGGTGTATGAATTTAATGTACTCTCTTTCGGGCTGCGAAATGCACCCGCCACCTTCCAAAGACTTGTAGATGGTCTCCTAGTGGGATTGGGAGAATCTGCAGTTGCCTACCTCGATGATGTGGCCATTTTTTCTGAGTCATGGGCAGAACACCTGGAGCACCTAGAAAAAGTCTTCGAGCGCATCAGGCAGGCAGGACTAACTGTTAAGGCTAAAAAGTGTCAAATAGGCCAAAACAGAGTGACCTACCTGGGGCACCAGGTGGGTCAAGGAACTATAAATCCCCTACAGGCCAAAGTGGATGCTATCCAAAAGTGGCCGGTTCCAAAGTCAAAGAAACAGGTCCAATCCTTCTTAGGCTTGGCTGGATATTATAGGCGATTTGTACCACACTACAGCCAAATCGCTGCCCCGCTGACAGACCTAACCAGAAAGAAACAGCCAAATGCAGTTCGGTGGACTGATGAGTGTCAAAAGGCCTTTAACCAGCTTAAGGCAACACTCATGTCTGACCCTGTGCTAAGGGCCCCAGACTTTGACAAACCGTTCCTAGTAACCACAGATGCATCCAAGTGGGGCGTGGAAGCAGTTTTAATGCAGGAAGGACCGGATCAAGAATTCCATCCTGTTGTGTTTCTCAGCAAGAAACTGTCTGAGAGGGAAAGCCACTGGTCAATCAGCGAAAAGGAATGCTACGCCATTGTGTACGCGCTGGAAAAGCTACGCCCATACGTTTGGGGACGGCGTTTCCAACCACAAACAGACCATGCTGCGCTACAGTGGCTTCATACCGCCAAGGGGAATAACAAAAAACTTCTTTGGTGGAGTTTAGCTCTCCAAGATTTTGATTTTGAAATACAACACATTTCAGGAGCTTCTAACAAAGTGGCTGATGCACTCTCCCGGGAAAGTTTCCCAGAATCAACTGGTTAAAAATTGTTCTTGGAATGTGGGACATATTGTTAGTTTTTATATAATCAGTAGTATGTCTAAAGGTGCATGTGTCTTATTAACTCTGTTTTCTCTTAGAGCTCCAGGAAAAAATCACAGCCAGTGTGGAACCGGCTGTCCAACACTATCTGTGATTTGGGGGGCGTGTCATAACTATAAAGGGAAGGGTAACAGCCCTCCTGGGTACAATACTATAAAATCCCTCCTGACCAGAGACTCCAAAAATCCTTTTACCTGTAAAGGGTTAAGAAGCTCAGGTAACCTGGCTGACACCTGACCCAAAGGACCAATAAGGGGACATGATACTTTCAAATCTTGGGGGGGGGGGAAGGCTTTTGTTTGTGCTCTTTGTTTTGGGGGTTGTTCGCTCTTGGGACTAAGAGGGACCAGACATCAATCCAGGCTCTCCCAATCTTTCTGAACAAGTCTCTCATATTTCAAACTTGTAAGTAAACAGCCAGGCAAGGCGTGTTAGTTTTTATCTTGTTTTCTCAACTTGTAAATGTACCTTTTTGCTAGAGTGTTTATCTCTGTTTGCTGTAACTTTGAACCTAAGGTTAGAGGGGATTCCTCTGGGCTCTTTAAGTTTGATTACCCTGTAAAGTTATTTTCCATCCTGATTTTACAGAGATGATTTTTACCTTTTTCTTTAATTAAAAGTCTTCTTTTTAAGAACCTGATTGATTTTTCCTTGTTTTTAGATCCAAGGGGGTTGGATCTGTATTCACCAGGGAATTGGTGAAGAGTCTCTCAAGGCTACCCAGGGAAGGTAATTAGCACTTTGGGAGTGGTGGCAGCGGACCAGATCTAAGCTGGTAGTTAAGCTTAGAAGTTTTCATGCAGGCCCCCACATTTGTACCCTAAAGTTCAAAGTGGGGAAGCAGCCTTGACAAGCTCCGTGAGCAGCAGGGAGCAGGTGGTCACCCCAAGGGAGGCAGAGCGAGGGCAGCAGCTACAGCAAATGTTACTGAGTTGGCAGGGGCATGTTCAGTCCCAGCAAAGTGTCCCATTGTGTTGGGGACCCCTATGGGTACATGCCCCCCTCGCTGCCTGGGCTCACGGTCTCCAGTCTCCAGTCTCCCCTCCAGGCTAAGGAGGGTTTTCTCAGCCACAGCTCGATTCCCCATGTAACCCTTTGCCAAGTGGAGTTGGCAGCAACCAGGGCCAGGTTCAATATCTAGGAGTTCCTTTTCAACAATACAACACAGAACCAGCTCAAGCCCCCACCCAGGAACCTGGGGAAATTACACACCACCCCTGGGCACCTCTGAGAGGCGATACTTCCCCTCTCAAAAGCACAGAGTGTGTGTGTAGAAAGGAAACTTTTAATGAAAGGAGGAAAGTCACCTGGCATTAATTTGGGAAAACACTGCCAGAAGGATTCAACCCTGAACAAAACACCCTCCCCAGAGCACGTGGGGCAGTGTCTTTTGCCTCACGATATTGAGTTCTACAACCAAAAGTTCCTTTTCTGTGCCCCTCTCTACTCCCTCACCACACCCCACTCACAGTTCAGAGGTACATCTGTGTGAGTTCACCTCCCATGCTGGGGGGTGGGGGAGACTAGAGAAGGCACCTTGCTCACTCCACCATCTGAGTACTTGCTCTGGCCATTGCACCAGCCACCTGCTTCTCTGCTGTAACCTCTGCAGGTCAGTCTCTTGAGATTCCACCCAGCTCTTTGCTGCAGCAGGCTGGGCAGAAACGTTGTCCCCCAACAGGTGATTTCAGCCCTAGTGCTCACTTAACAAAACAAAAGAGTCCTAATGGGGCCTTAATTAGCTCTATCTCTGAACAGTGGGGAGGGGCAGGTTAAACTGTAGCTAGGACTCTTAGGCAGAGCCCACACCTCCTCTTCCCTTTCACAGGGGTATGGCATCCAAGCTCCCTGCTTAGCGAGTGCAGTTCAGTTGCGAGTGACCCCCTCAATAGGACAGGCTAGGCACAGTTTGGCTGCCCTTTACTCGTACAATACAGATACAACATTTCATTACCCCTGCAATCAGTACTAAAGTAATTTGTAACCTGATGCCAGCCAACACTGATCACTTGGACAACAGCTCTGTCTGCTGGCAGAGTGAGTGTGTTCATGTCAATACAGTCTGGTCCTGAAACCTTTCCCCCTCCCCAGCTAGTTGTCAGGGGAGAGCACATTCAGACCCTGCTTACACCTGTGTGTCACAAACAGGGCCATCCTTAGGATTTATGGGGCCCTACGCAGTATTATTAAACTGGTACCCCTATGCCTGATGGCAGCCCGGGCTTGCAGCCTGGGTGGGGCGGACCAGGGACAAGGCAGCAAAGGTTACCAAGATGCCCGGCCTGCCTCATGGCGGCAGAGAGTTACAGTTCCCCACAGAAATCCCCATACCCTCTCCCTCATGCAGCATGCACGGCACCGGCACATTCGACTCTGTGAATACAGCCTCTCCCTAAGGACACTTCAGCGCACGCTGGGTGTGCAGGAACCAACCTGCCCTTACCTGCTGTCATGGGCAGTGGGTGAAGCTGCTGCTTGGGGAGGCTAGCTCCCCAGCCCACCTCTTCTGCCTTTGGCCCCACCCATACTCCACGCCTGCTCTGCCCTCTCCCCACTGTCTCCCTCCTCTCTTCCCTCCCCCACCCTGCTCACCCCCTTCAGGTCAAATCCAAGAACCCAAATAAAGCAAATGACATTTGAAAAAAATACTCTTCTGCAATTTCTTTCTAAAGAAAATAGAGCATGTTTTCCACTGCATGCCAGATGGTGAAGGCTGGACATGCAGTAGGTACCTAATTAAAATCACTAAATCTGGGAATAAAAAATGTCAGTCACAGATTTTTTTATATGCCCTGAAGTTTGTCAGAGATTTATTTGCAAAAACTTTGAAGTAAGGGCGAGTCAGCTGTCTTGCTGAATACAACATTAAATATTATGGAATACATGATGCAGCTCTTCTCTGTTTTACGTTTTCTTAATCAGTATTTCTAAGCTGATTTTATATTTTAAATGTACTCTTAAGCCTTCATAAAGTAATCATTCCAGATTACTACATATTTAACTCACTGAAACAAAGACATTATTTTAAATTAATCAGTCACAGAGGTTTAGTGTGTTCATAACAATGTTCATTGCTTTTAGAAAAAGGGAACACTAATTTACATTGTGTGATCTCCATAACAATAGACATGTTTATGAAATTTCACCAACTTTAAAAAATATGTTTCCAAAGATTTTAGGCATAACAAAGGATTTTATATCTTACTCAGTACTGATTTTGCTGGAGGGTTCTTTTAAAACTAGTTCATCAGATAGTCCGAAGTAAAGAAAGGGAAACTTTTTGTCCAGCTATCTGGAAGGAAAGGGGTGTTTGTTGTTCCTTTAAGGGCTCTCTTCAACGGGTGAGGGGGCAGGGGTGAAGGGAGAAAGGGATGGACAGGAAGACTTTGGAAGCAAGTTTTTTTTACTATAGTAATTAAAATTAAAATGTGTATTTTAGATAAGGGTGGTCTTCTGAAGGGTTTATTTAAAAAACGATATGTCTGAAGATCCAAGCATTTAAGGCTAAAGATGATTGTGCATCTACAAATCTATGCAAGGATTTTTTAGAGATGTGATTTTATAATCTTCACCAACTCATTAATGAAATATTTTAAAGCAAATTTTAAACTAAGGTCCTGTAGACTAACATGTTCTGAGTAAATATTACAATAATGCACAACTGTTTTTGTCAGTAAATTCAGAAATTGACAGTATATACCTGGGGGTTGGCAAATGCCTGTTAAATGGCTTCATTACCACTTGAATAGCTCTTTAACAGTCTCAATGTTGTGCTAATAGGTCTGGCAGGCTGGAAGGCTTTTTCACTTTTAAGGGTATGTCTACACTACGGGATTACTCCGATTTTACAGAATTCGATTTTTGGCAACAGATTGAATAAAGTCAAGTGCATGTGGCCACATTAAGCACATTAATTCGGCGCTGTGCGTCCATGTACCGAGGCTAGCGTCGACTTCTGGAGTGTCCCATAGCTATCCCATAGTTCCCACAGTCTCCCCCGCCCATTGGAATTCTGGGTTGAGATCCCAATGCCTGATGGAGCAAAAAACATTGTCGCTGGTGGTTCTGGGTACATTCTCCCCCTCCCTCCGTGAAAGCAATGGCAGACAACCGTTTCGTGCCTTTTTTCCTGGGTGAACTGTGCAGACGCCATACAATGGCAAGCATGAAGCCCGCTCAGCTCAATACAGCAGTCATGAACATTGTAAACACCTCGTGCATTATCGTGCAGTCTATGCTGAACCAGAACCTGAAAAACCAGGCGAGGAGGAGGCGGCAACGGCAGCACGGCGACGAGAGTGATGAGGACATGAACATAGACACAGAATTCTGTCAAACCGCAGACCCCGGCGCTTTGGAGATCATGGTGTTAATGGGGCAGGTTCTAGCCGTGGAATGCCGATTCTGGGCCTGGGAAACAAGCACAGACTGGTGGGACCGCATAGTACCCGCATGATTTCCAGTGGCTGCATAACTTTCGCATGCGTAAGGGCACTTTCATGGAACTTTGTGACTTGCTTTCCCCTGCCCTGAAGCGCCAGAATACCAAGATGAGAGCAGCCCTCACAGTTGAGAAGCGGGAGGCGATAGCCCTGTGGAAGCTTGCAATGCCAGACAGCTACCGGTCAGTCGGGAATCAATTTGGAGTGGGCAAATCTACTGTGGGGGCTGCTGTGATCCAAGTAGCCAAAGCAATCACTGAGCTGCTGCTACGAAAGGTAGTGACTCTGGGAAATGTGCAGGTCATAGTAGATGGCTTTGCTGCAATGGGATTCTCTAACTGTGGTGGGGTGATAGATGGAACCCATATCCCTATCTTGGCACCGGAGCACCAGGGCAGCCAGTACATAAACCACAAGGAGTACTTTTCAATGGTGCTGCAAGCACTGATGGATCACAAGGGACGTTTCACCAACATCAACGTGGGATGGCCGAGAAGGGTTCATGACGCTCGCGTCTTCAGGAACACTAATCTGTTTAAACGGCTGCAGCAAGGGATTTACTTCCCAGACAAGAAAATAACCATTGGGGATGTTGACATGCCTATAGTTATCCTTGGGGACCTAGCCTACCCATTAATGCCATGGCTCATGAAGCCATACACAGGCAGCCTGGACAGTAGTCAGGAGCTGTTCAACTACAGGCTGAGCAAGTGCAGAATGGTGGTAGAATGTGCATTTGGACATTTAAAGGGTCGCTGGAGCACTTTACTGACTCCCTCAGACCTCAGCCAAACCAATATTCCCATTATTATTGCTGCTTGTTGTGTGCTCCACAATCTCTGTGAGAGTAAGGGGGAGACCTTTATGGAGGGGTGGGAAGTTGAGGCAAATCACCTGGCCGCTGATTACGTGCAGCCAGACACCAGGGCAATTAGAAGAGCACACCAGGAAGCGCTGCGCATCAGAGACGCTTTGAAAACCAGTTTCATGACTGGCCAGGCTACGGTGTGAAAGTTCTGTTTGTTTCTCCTTGATGAAAACCCACCCCCTTGATTGACTCATTCCCTATAAGCAACCCACCCTCCCCCCTTCGATCACAGCTTGCTTTCAAAGGAAATAAACTCATTATCGTTTAAAAATCATGTATTCTTTATTCATTGATTATAAACATAGGGAAAGAACTGACAAGGTAGCCCGGGTGGGGTTTGGGAGGAGGGGAGGAGGGAAGGAAAAGGCCACTTCAAAAGTTCAGAATAATGACAGCCTTTTGCTTGGGCTGTGCACTGGGGTGGAATGGCAGGGTGCACAGAGCCTCCCATCCCACGTTCTTGGGCGTCTGGGTGAGGAGGCTATGGAATTTGGGGAGGGGGGAGGGCGGTTATACAGGGGCTGCAGCAGCACTCTGTGACCCTACTGCAGTTCCTTAAGCTCCACCAGACGCCGGAGCATGTCCATTTGATCACGCAGCAGCCCCAGCGTTGCATCCTGCCTCCTCTGATCTTCCTGCCGCCACCTTTCATCTTGAGCGTCCCGCCTCTCTTCACTTTCACCCCTCCTGTCCTCACGTTGGTCTCTCCTGTCCTCATGTTCATTGGCAGCTTTCCTGTACTTTGATACCATGTCCTTCCACTCATTCAGATGAGCTCTTTCATCGCGGGTCGATTGCATGATCTCTGAGAACATTTCGTCTCGCGTGCGTTTTTTTTGCCGCCTTATCTGAGATAGCCTTCGGGACGGAGGAGAGAGGCTTGAAAAATTTGCAGCTGCGGGAGGGAAAAAAGGGAGAGAAGTATTTAAAAAGATACATTTTACAGAACAATGCTTATACTCTTTCACGGTGAACAACAGTATTCACATTACATAGCACATGTGATTTTGGTACAAGGTTGCATTTTGCATCTTAATATTGAGTTCCTGCGGCTTTGGTGTTAGAGATCACAGACGCAGGGCCGGGCAACAGAATTTGGCTTGCATGCGGCCATGGTAAACCATTGTCTTTCGGCTTCTGCAACCTTCATAAAAGCAGCGCCCTCCTTTCCCATACCAAGCAAAGCCTGTTGAGTGCTGCAGTTTTCGTGTTAACGTGCAGCAGCAGAAACCAAACTAACTCCCCACCCCATCCAATTCTCTGGGATGATCGTTTTACCCCTCCCCCCATCGCGTGGCTGGTATCAGGGAAGATCCCTGCTAGCCAAACGCGAAAAGCTCAGCGCCAATGCCCCCCCTGCCCCTACTGCTTGGCTAACTGCAGGGAAGGATTTCTTTTCAGCCACAGGCAAACAGCCCAGTAGGAACGGCCACCTCTGTCCCCTTAATTAAATTCCTGTATTTCAACCAGGTTACCATGAACGATATCACTCTCCTGAGGATAACACAGCAAGATAAAGAACGGATGTTGCTTGAATGCCAGCAAACACCGGGACCATACACTGCCAGGCTTTTTCATGCAATGATACCAGATTACTTGCTACTAGCATGGCGTGGTCAAGTGTCCTACCATGGAGGATGGAATAAGGCTGCACTGCCCAGAAACCTTCTGCGAAGGCTTTTGGACTACCTCCAGGAGAGCTTCATGGAGATGTCCCTGGAGGATTTCCGCTCCATCCCCAGACACGTTACCAGACTTTTCCAGTAGCTGTACTGGCCGCGAATACGTCCCAAGTCCTCAGGGCAAATTAATCTTTTAAAAAAGCTTGCTTTTAAACCATGTTTTATATTTACAAAGGTACACTCACCAGAGGTCCCTTCCATGGCTTCATTGTCTGGGATACTGCCTTGGGAGGGTTGGGAGGGTACTTCAGTCAGGCTGAGAAAACGATCCGGGCTGTTGGGGAGAATGGAGTGCTGTGTGCTCTCCGCAAGCTCCTCCTCCTCCTCATCTTCCCCGTCCGCAAAATCCTCAGGCATGGCTGAGAGTACCCCCTCCTCGGAATCCATGGTCAGGGGTGGGGTAGTGGTGGCAGCCCCCCCTAGAATTGCATGCAGCTCAGCGTAGAAGCAGCATGTCTGCGGCTCTGCCCCGGACCTTCCGTTTGTTTCTTTGGTTTTCTGGTACGCTTGTCTGAGCTCCTTAACTTTCACGCGGCACTGATATGAGTCCCTATTGTGGCCTCTCTCCATCATGCCGCTGGAGATTTTTTCAAATGTTTTGGCATTTCGTCTTTTGGAACGTAGTTCTACTAGCACGGACTCCTCTCCCCATACAGCGATCAGATCCAGTACCTCCCGTACAGTCCATGCTGGTGCTCTTTTTCGATTCTCGGACTGCATGGTTACCTGTGCTGATGAGCTCTGAGTAGTCACCTTTGCTCTACACGCTGGGCAAACAGGAAATGAAATTCAAAAGTTCTCAGGGCTTTTCCTGGCTACCTGGCCAATGCATCCGAGTTCAGATTGCTGTCCAGAGCGGTCACAATGGTGCACTGTGGGAAAGCTCCCAGAGGCCAATACCATCGAATTGCGCCCACACTAACCCTAATTCGAACTGACAATGTCGATTTCAGCGCTACTCCCCTCATTGGGGAGGAGCACAGAAATCGATTTTAAGAGCCCTTTATGTCAAAGTAAATGGCTTCATTGTGTGGACGGGTGCAGGGTTAATTCGATTTAACACTGCTAAATTCGACCTAAACTCGTAGTGTAGACCAGGCCTAAGTTACTAGATCCCCTCCGGAGTAAGAGTCACCAGGCTGCAGCAGCTGGCTGTGGGAGCCTGCAGGAAGGGTCAGAACAGAGATAGGAAGAGTTGGGAGGGTGGACACTAAGATCCAGTGGTGCCCAAAATTTTCAGGTGCCCTATGCAGCCGTGTATGCCTAAGGACGGCCCTGGTCACAAACACCCTGTGAGGGGCCCGCCTGGGGCAGGGCCAGTCCTGGGCAGGAGATGCCCCTTCATGTGCCCAACCCAGGAGCCCTCTGTATCTGCAGACGAGCCATGGCTGGGCTTGGAGCCCAGCATAGAGGCTGCTCCAGCCCACAGGCAGTGTGCCCCCTTTGGGGCAAAGGGGGAGTGCGGGCCGGAGACAGGCAGAGTGGACACTCTCCTGCTGGGAGGGTCAGGGTCCCATCCAGGATGCTGGAACAATTTGTATAGTGAAGGTGCTGATGATGGAAACCATGTTTTTGGTGTTTGTTATTATTACTTCAAGCTAGGTGGTGCAGTAGCACCCCCAACACCCCTAATTCCAGCACCAATGGGCCCATCTGCCTGGTTTGCCCTCTGCCCCGGTCCCCAAGCAACCCATGAGCCGGAGAGGGGCTGTCTGGGGCTGCAGGGGTCTGGGGGGAAGGGACAGGAGAGTGTCACAGACTGTGCAGAGAGGCACAGCCCCTGCTGCAGGGTCTGTGTGACTGAGCCACGGAGCGACTGGGCTGGGGAACTCCAGGAGAGGACCAGAACCCAGCTCTGCTGTAGAGCTTGGAGCCCAGGCTGAGGCCTGAGAGCGAGGGGATGGTCGCAGCTGGGGGTGGGTGGATCTGGGGGCTTCAGCGCTGGGGCCCTGGGTGTGATGAATGGCTGGAGCTGGGGATTGAAGAGGCTGTCTGGAGCTGAAAATTTTGATATGTTGCTGTGAGGGGTGGTGTTCAGTGCTGGGGGGTTGTGAGGTATTTGGGGTGTCTGTCCCCAGGTTCAGCACTTTAGGTGTGTTGGGGGTTGTAGCTGAGACAGCTAGGGGAATGTCTGAAGTTGTTTGTTTGGGATGTAGGTGGAGCCAGGAACTAGTTGTGGCTGGGGTTTTGGGGTGCACTCTGTCACTTCACCAGGGGCCAGCATTTTCTCTGGAAAACCTGGTCCCCCTTTCAGCCTCTCTCAGATCTTCCTCAGTGAGGTTGAACTAGGCCTAATAAAAACAATCTAAGTGAGTCCCAGGGACTCTGCAGGACAGGATGGGCCTTGAAATCTGGCAGCTGGAAGGCTGTTTTTAGCAGCTGGTAACTTAGCCCCTCCCCTGCTTCTTCCAGCAGGCACCGCCAGAGCGCCTGGCCCATCTGCGAAGAGAGAGAGGCAGCCAAAGGCGAGGAGGTGCCTAGGGCCCCTGCCTCTCAGGTTTGCCTGGGATTACAGTGCCCTGAGTGACAAGGTGAATGCAGGGCCCATCCTGCCAGCTTCAGCCAGGAAACCATCCTGACTGGAGCCCATGGGGAGTGCAGGGTCAGACGTGTGGGGACCGTTATAAACGTAGGGTGAAAAAGGCTGCTGGGCAAGCGAGTGTCAGTCTGTGTATTCACCCAGAGAGACCCGGCCCACGGGCTGTTTGGATGTTACAATGACTGGGGATCCTTTCTAGCACCTAGGGAGGATGGGGAGGAAGTAGAGGAAATGTGACCTGGAGAGACGGGGAGTTTGACTTATGCAATTTGATGAGGTTTTGGGGAGAAAAGTCCCCCGTTAGCTATGTACAGCAAACCCTGCCCTGACCCCCCCACCAGCCTTCCTGGCCTAAACTAACTTCCCATCCCCCACTGCACGAGATCCTGTGGGCTGGTAAATAACTCCCCTACCTGCCAGGAGGCACAGTTATGATTCTCCCCCTGTTACTGAGCCACCTGCTCCCTGCGAATCACAACCAGATGGGGGCTGAGAGGCAGAAGATCGTCTGGGAGTGGAAGGAGTTATGAGGGTTTCTGGAGGGGCAGCAGCAGCTCCTGCTGTCCCAGCATGAAAGCTAGACAGAGCCATTGTCAGGAGAGAGCCATGGGAGCAAATTGGGACTTCCAGGGGCCTGATCCTGCCTCAGAGGGAGGCTCCTCTTGCTACTGCTGCCAGGCGTGGTGTGCCCTGGGCAGCTTGTGTAAAATCAGGGTCTGGTCGTGGTGGGCCCGATACCTTTTCCTCACCAGGTTCTGGGGCCAAGCTGGGGCAATAAGTATGGCCCGGCCTTGTCCTCTCTGATCTTGCATAGGACTCTGTGTATCACTGGGACCGGTGGAAAAGCGTACATGAGTGTCTTGTTCCACGGAATGAGGAACCCATCCCCTAGGGACGCGGTCCCAAGTCCCGCTCTGGAGCAGAATAGATGGCATTTGCGGTTTTGTGTTGTGGCAAACAGGTCTATTGACGGGGTGTCCCAGTGGGAGAAGAGCTGTCGTAGTATTGTGGGATGCAATTCCCATTTGTGTTCTTGAGAGAAGTGTCTGCTGAGCGTGTCAGCAGTAGTGTTGTCACACCCAGGCAGGTAGGAAGCAGTGATCTCTATGTGATGTTGTATGCACCAATTCCATAGTTGCATGGCTTCTGTGCATAGGGAGTATGATCGTGCTCCCCCCGTCAGTTGACGTAGAACATGCACACTATATTGTCTGTCAAGACCCGAATCGATTTGTTCCTTATGATGGGGAGAAAGCGAAGGCAGGCGTATCTGACTACTCTGAGCTCTAGAAGATTTAAGTGCAGACGCGTCTCTGATAGGGACCAGTGGCCCTGTGTCGTGTGATCTCCTAGGTGCGCTCCCCAACCTATCAGGGAAGCGTCCGTCGTGAGCATGAGCACCGGGGAATTTTGATGGAAGGAGACGCCCGTGCATACGTTTTCTGTTTTTGTCCACCATTGTTGTAGGGAGGCCAATACCTTTGCTGGAGGAGTTAGCATCATACAGAAGCTGTCATCTGGGTTTGTAGTTGAAGCTGAGCCAACCCTGAAGGCATCTCATATGTAGCCTGGCATATTTGACCACGAAGGTGGTGGCTGCCATGGGGCCAAGAAGCTGCAGGCATGTTCATGCCTGTATTCTGGGGCGAATGGAGAGCGTGCATTTGAGGTGCATAATGGCAAGGAATCTGGTGTGTGGGAGCGAGGCTCTGGTCAGAATTGAGTCCAGGTGAGTGCCGATGAACTCGATTTGCTGTGTGGGTATCAAGGTGGATTTTTGGAAGTTTATTTGCAGGCCTAGATTGTGGAAGAGGGCGATGGTAAAACGAGTGTCCTTTAATGTCTCGTTGTATGAACCGCCTTTGATAAGGCAGTTGTTTAGGTAGGGGAAAAGTATAATTCCGTGTTTGCAGAGGTGGGCCACCATTCCTGCTAGAGTCTTGGAGAACACACTCGGTGCTGTGGAGAGTCCAAATGGTAGCATTCTGTATTGAAAGTGGTTGTGTGCGAATGTGAATCGCAGGAACCGTCTGTGTGCTGGGTGAATGGATATGTGAAAACAGGCATCCTGTAGGTCGAGGGCTGTGAACCAGTCCCCTTGTTCCAGCGCGGGTATTATTGTGCCCAATGTGACCATCTTGAATTTCTGTACATGTACAAATTTGTTCAGTCGGGGTAGGTCTAGTATAGGTCGCCATCCTCCCCCTTTCTTCTGGGTCAGAAAATAGTGAGAGTAAAACGCTTTTCCTCGATGTTGCACCTGTACAGGTTCCACTCCACCTAGCTGTAGAAGATGAGTCACTTCTGCTTGAAGCAGGTGCTCGTGAGAGGGGTCCCTGAAGAGGGACGGGGAAGGGTGGACGGGCATGATAAGAAAGGGATGGAGTAGACTCATTGAACTATTTCCAGGACCCAGCGGTCCTGTGTGACCTGTTGCCAGACATGGTGGAAAAACTGGAGGCGGTGGCCAAATGGGCAAATAGGCGGTGGTGCCAAGGGATGGTTGCACAGACTCCCGACCAAAGCTTCAAAATTGTTATTTGTTTCCCGATGTGTGGGATGTAGTTGGTTGTGCATGATTTTATTGGAGCCTGGGAGGTCTGTTGCGGTTCCTCCCAATATCATACAGTCTGGACTGGGGCCAGTGATATTGTTATGCGCGGGGCCTCTGATAAGGTTGATACCGTTGTCTCCTGGGAAGGGACGGGTATATCCCCAGTCTGTGCAGAGGGCCCTAGAGTCTTTCATGGTGTGAAGGACTTCATCGTTTTTTTTGGAAAAAAGTTTATCTTTATCAAAGGGAAGGTCTTCCGCTTTGGTCTGCAGATCTTTGGGGATACTAGATGCAGACAGCCAGGAAGACTTGCGCATCACCACCGCAGTGGCGGTAGTGCAGGCTGCTGTGTCCGCCATGTCCAGGGATGCTTGTAGTGCCGTCCTAGACACCAGGTGACCTTTGACAAGGACTGATTTAAAGTTCGCTCTTCTGTCCTCCGGGATATGGGAGGTAAAATCAAATAGCTTGTTGTAGTTGTCGTAGTCATAGCTTGCGAGGAGGTCGGAGTAATTTGCAATTCTGAATTGCAGAGTGGAGGAGGTATAAACCTTGCAGCCCGGGAGGTCAAGCCGTTTGAGGTCCTTGTCTTGCGGAGTGGGCTGGTATTGTGGCTGTTTTGTTCTGTGCATCGCTGCATCCACCACAAGAGAGTTGGGATGTGGGTGGGAAAATAAGAAATCTACGTCCTTAGCAGGTACATAATATTTACGTTCAGCCTTTTTGCATGTTGGTGGGATGGAGGCAGGGGTCTGCTATAGAGTGTCAGCGGGTTACAGGAGGGCTTTGTTTATGGGTAGTGCGATCTTTGAGGGTGCAGAGGGTTGGAGGATTTTGAGGAGTCTGTGTTGTGTCTCCTGCACTTCCTCTAAAGGAATGTCCTGGCTGAGTGCCACCCTCTTGAAAAGTTCCTGGAACTGCTTAAAATCGTCCACGTTCTGTGGCGGTGGTGGCATGAGAGCTTCATCTGCAGCTGATGGGGAATTAGGAGCAGGTGATTCAGGGAAAGGTTTGTAGCCCACATCTTCAAGGGGGGGTTCAGGAGCTCTAGATGTAGATGGAGCTGGAGATAGAGGTGCAGAGCGGACTTGCGGCCTGGTGGAGGGACCACGAGGAGGAGTGGCAGCAGGGGCCGACCAAGGGTACCACTGAGGCCAGTGCATAGGGTAGGAAAGGTAGGGCGCCACTCCTGGGGGGACAAAGTAGAGAAACTGTGGCTGGTTCTTGTGAGGTTCCGTGCCTTGAGATAGATATGGCTCAGGTGGGGGAGGAGAGTCAGGCGGGGAAAACTCTGCCTGCTGCTGCATGTCATTCTCACTGACAGTGACGGCAGCCAGGGCCGGCTTTAGGCCGATTTCGCCGATTTCCCCAAATTGGGCCCCGCGCCTAAGAGGGCCCCGTGCAGAGCTGTGCCGCTCTCCCTGAAGTAGCAGCTGTTGCTGCTAGGCAACCAGAGACGCTGGCCGGCAGAGGGCTGAGGCAGAGGCAGCGGCTGTTGCAGGGCGGGAGCGGGGAGGGGGGGAGAAGGCACATGTGCTTTGCAGCCTTTCCCTCCCCTCCCCCCGGCACTCACCTGGAGGAGATGCCGAGGGGGCTTCCGGTCCGGTGGGAGACAGGAATCTCTGCAGTGTGGACCTCACTCACCTGAGCAGCTGCTGGGGCTTCGGTCGGTGAGTGTTTGACCCCGTGATTCCCCATAGGTTTGTAATATTGGGTTGGTTTTGTGCTTTTCGGTGGTGTTGCTGTTTGAGGATGAGTTTGTGCCTGCCTGTGTCTGTTTCAAAACTAAACTCGGGATCATGTAACCCAATAAACCCAGGAAGAAAGCCCCGAGCCAGTAGTTAGTGCTGTGAATTCCAGGTGAGAGAGAGGGGGGTTTGGCCGAGGAAATAAAATACATCAAGAGGGGAGAATGCGAAAGGTCTGCAACAGGCAGGCTGAGACTTTTATCTCCCTCCCCCCCCCCCCCCGAGAGAGGGGAAACTGAGGCATGGAGTGATCTGATTCCCCTCCCCAAATTATTTTGCAAAGGAGGGGGACGGGGGCTCCTATCTCATAGACTCATAGACTCATAGACTTTAAGGTCAGAAGGGACCATTATGGTCATCTAGTCTGACCTCCCGCATGATGCAGGCCACAAAAGCTGACCCACCCACTGTCCCTTAACTCAGCTGTTGAAGTCTCCAGATCGTGATTTAAAGACTTCAAGTCGCAGAGAATCCTCCAGCTTGCGACCCCTGCCCCATGCTGCGGAGGAAGGCGAAAAACCTCCAGGGCCTCTGCCAATCTACCCTGGAGGAAAATTCCTTCCCGACCCCAAATATGGCGATCAGTAGAACCCCGAGCATACAGGCAAGATTCTCCAGCCGGACCCTCATTTTACCAGCGATGACACGTTATTGCCTAATTGACTAAAATCATGTTATCCCATCAAACCATTCCCTCCATAAACTTATCTAGCCTAATCTTGAAGCCAGAGAGGTCTTTTGCCCACACCGTTTCCCTCGGAAGGCTGTTCCAAAATTTCACCCATCTGACGGTTAGAAACCTTCGTCTGATTTCAAGCCTAAACTTCCCCACGGCCAGTTTATATCCATTTGTTCTCGTGTCCACATTGGTACTGAGCTGAAATAATTTCTCTCCCTCCCTGGTATTTATCCCTCTGATATATTTAAAGAGAGCAATCATATCTCCCCTCAGCCTTCTTTTGGTTAGGCTAAACAAACCGAGCTCCTCGAGTCTCCTTTCATAGGAAAGGTTTTCCATTCCTCGGATCATCCTAGTGGCCCTTCTCTGTACCCGTTCCAGTTTGAGTTCATCCTTTTTAAACATAGGAGACCAGAACTGCACACAGTACTCCAAATGAGGTCTCACCAGCGCCTTGTATAACGGAAGCAGCACCTCCTTGACCCTACTAGAAATACCTCGCCTAATGCATCCCAAGACCGCATTAGCTTTTTTCACAGCCACGTCACATTGCCGACTCATAGTCATCCTGCGGTCAACCAGGACTCCGAGGTCCTTCTCCTCCTCCGTTACTTCCAACCGATGCGTCCCCAGCTTATAACTAAAATTCTTGTTAGTCATCCCTAAATGCATCACCTTACACTTCTCACTATTAAATTTCATCCTATTACTATTACTCCAATTTACAAGGTCATCCAAGTCTCCCTGCAGGATATCCCGATCCTTCTCCGAATTGGCAATACCTCCCAACTTTGTGTCATCCGCAAACTTTATCAGCCCACTCCTACATTCGGTTCCGAGGTCAGTAATAAATAGATTAAATAAAATCAGACCCAAAACCGAACCTTGAGGAACCCCACTGGTGACCTCCCTCCAACCTGACAGTTCACCTTTCAGTACTACCCGCTGCAGTCTACCCTTTAACCAGTTCTTTATCCACCTCTGGATTTACATATCGATCCCCATCTTTTCCAATTTAACCAATAATTCCTCATGCAGTACCGTATCAAACGCTTTACTAAAATCGAGGTATATTAGATCCACCGCATTTCCTTTATCTAGAAAGTCTGTTACTTTCTCAAAGAAGGAGATCAGGTTGGTTTGGCACGATCTCCCTTTCGTAAACCCATGTTGTAATTTGTCCCAATTGCCATTCACCTCAAGGTCCTTAACTACTTTCTCCTTCAAAAATTTTTCCAAGACCTTGCATACTACAGATGTTAAACTAACAGGCCTGTAGTTACCCGGGTCACTTTTTTTCCCTTTCTTGAAAATAGGAACCACATTAGCTATCCTCCAGTCCAACGGTACCACCCCCGAGTTTACAGATTCATTAAAAATTATCGCTAAGGGGCTTGCAATTTCTGGCGCCAGTTCCTTCGATATTCTCGGATGAAGATCATCCGGTCCACCCGATTTAGTCCCGTTTAGCTGTTCAAGTTTGGCTTCCACCTCCGATACGGTAATGTCAACCCCCCTCCTTTATTCCCCTCTGTCCTGCTCCCTCTATTCCTAAGCCCTTCCTATCCAAACCAGTTCCCTTCCCATCAACTCTGCTTCCCCTGCAAGACCGCTGTAGGGGCTGAATATTTCCATTAAACTCTGGCTCTTTCGTTTGCCCTGCAACAATAAAATAGACCGGCTTTGGGGGGGAGGAATAGCCTCCCCCCCCAAAGCTGTGTGGACATTAAGTTTTTTTTGGGGGGGGCACGATAATATTCCGGATCGATCAAACACCCGCTCAGCTTTCTAGCCATCCAGCAGCTCTAGGGCAGGGAAGGAAGGTGCTCTTGGTGCAGAGTGGTCGCAAAACAGGGGTGAATTTAGTGGGGGGGGTCCAGTTGAAATCCCGCCCGATGCAGCCACACAGAATCGCTGGCGATGCTGGGAGAGGCCAGGAGTGGAAGCAGGTGGCCCGGGGGTGGGGGGACATTTGCCCTCAGTCCTGGGGTCTGGGATGGACTAGGCTGGCTGGTGGGTTCAGTCTAGTCTTCCAGCCTGTTGCTCTTGCTGGGGTTTGTGATTTTCATTTGGCTCCACCGAAAAGATCAGACAAGCCCAGTAGAAAAGGGGGGTGAGAGAGGCGGGAAGGGGTCTGTAAGGGGTTAAAGTGACCCATCGACGAAAGAGTAAAACCAGAATTTGACTGGGTTTCCCCCCAGCCACCACTCCTGCAAACACTGGGCAAGGGGCAGCCCCATCCCCCACTGAGGCGATGGTGAGGGGCAGCAGGGGAGGAAGGAAGCCACATGTGATGGCAGTCCCCTCCCCCCCAGCACCCACCACCCTCTCTCCGGCCCCAAACTCCCTCCCAGAGCCTGCACCCCTCCACCCATCCTGCACCCCACCCCGTGCCCCAGCCCGGAGCCTGCACCCAGCACCCAAACTCCGTCCCACTTAGCCCTGGGCAAAGCTCTCCTTGGTCTGGCTCCCAGCCCCTCTCCAAGGGTTGCAGCTGTCTGGAAGTGCCTGCCTTCCACACCTTCCTCATTCACACCTCATTCATTCAACTGGGCAATTGATTACAAAGTGGGGGGAAGATCTTATTCTACTTCTAGCAAAAAGACATTTTTCTTTTACCTTAATTATACTACCTTAGGGGCCCGCTATAACATATTACCAAGGTTCAATACAAAGTCATATAAAAGTTATACAAAAATGCATAATGCAGAGATTTATCTACAACTGCATTGATTGACTGCTGTGTGCAGTAATATAGTGACCCCTGGGTCTTTGAATGAGGCTTTATACTTGGGGGGGGGGCAAGCGACGAGTCGGGGGCGAGCGGGTGGGCAAGCGGCGGGTGGGCAAAGAGGTGAGCAGTGAGCCAGCAGGGGTTCTAGGGGCGGGCATGGGGGTTTCTGGCAGGAGAGTTAACCTGCATTTACAAAACACTCCGAATAAAAAAAACACTCTGTGCTCTTAAAACATATCTTTTCTTGCTTTAAGTTTTGAAAATTCAATCACTAGTTCTTTTAGATCCAGTTTTCCAGCTATTTCATGCTCTATTGACATTGTGACAAGTCCAACAAGTCTCTTGCGCCATTGTTGAACGCAGATATGTTTTTATCAATTTTAACTTTGAGAAGCTACAATGCAGGAAGACCGATTAAACAATTTGGCAATCATGTCAATTGAATGCGAAGTAATGAAGAGCTTAGAGTTAGGCAACACACTGAAAGATTTTGTCAAACAAAAAGCAAGGAAGATAAAGTTTTAAAAACATATAGGTGAGGTGTACAATACAGTTCCTCTTAATGAACTTGATATTTATAATATATGATGCAATGTATGTAATATATAATTTTGTTATTATTTATATAGTCATGGAAAGTAAATAATACATGGAAGAAATGAAAGGTTTTTTTTAAAGTCATCCCTGCCGGGGCCCCGCCGAAACTGTTCGAATTGGGCCCCGCACTTCCTAAAGCTGGCTCTGAGGGCAGCCAGGTCGGGTGGCGAGAGTGGCTGTTCAAAGAGTGAGCACTCGGTTTCTAGGAGAGGAGAGTCAGGCTCTGGGGCCACGGAGTGCTTGATTTAAAAACTGTTGCTGCTCTGTGGGCTGCGGTGCCACGGGTCGTGGAGTGTGAGCCGATGTCGGCAGCGATTTTTGCTTAGCTGACAGCTGTTTATATGTGCCCTGTGGAGGTTCTGCGTCTGCTGCGGGGGTCATCGTCAGGCTTGGTGCTGACGTTCTTGTCGGCACTGGGGTGCATCCTCAGTGCCGGCGGGACTGGTGCCGAGGAGAGCTGCCCACTGTGGGAAGTCGGATCCCTGCTTCTGCGCCCCGTTTGAGCCATGGCTGAGGTGCTGGGGCGGTCAGAGGCGCCGGTTTTTGACACTGTCAGCACCGGGGGGAGAGATTTTGGTGGAGACCTTTTACGCTTCTGCAGGTCTCTGTGTGGAGAGGTTGAGGCTTCCTGCCTCTTCGCTTGAGAGGGTGACGCCGCGCTCCTGGTCGGTTCTGACCTAGCAGGGGAGTGTGAGGGAGAGGGTTTATTTGTGCCGGTCTCCGTTGGCAGCTGCAGAGATTTCTCCATAAGGAGCATTTTCAGCAGCAAGTCTCTGTCACGGCGAGCCCTGGTTTTCAGGCTATTACAGTGGACACACTTAGCAGGGACGTGTGTCTCGCCAAGACACTTCACGCACAGTGAGTGTCCGTCAGACCAGGGCATAGGCTCCTTGCAGGAGCCACATTTCTTGAATCTCGGGGATCCCGGCATCATGGAGCTATGATTGCCTGGGGGGAGAGTCTCAACGGGAGATGAACATGAGAGAAAAAAGTTTTTTTTTGTTTTTTTTAAACTAACAAATTATTCTAATGGAAGGGAAAGAACTGGGATATTTCTATCTAGCTATTTCTATTTATTTCTACTTATTTCCTTAAGTGACCAGGGAAGAGATGAGCACTGCCCTGAGTTCCGTCTTCAGCCGAGGACAGTTGAGAAGGAACTGGGGGGGTGGGGTGCGGGACACACGCGCACAGACAGACCCTAATGACGCTGCAAGACAGCAGCTGGGTGCATGCATCCCGATCAGGCACTGCTACCAAAGATCTCCGATCAACAGCGCCGGGACGCACCTTCACCTGGAGTGGAGCACCCACCGGGACAGCACTTGAAGAAGAACTTTACATATAATAGCGCCACACATATTTTACTGGGACACTAATGGTGAGCAGATTATGAGTTTTTAAATGATACCTCACAAGACATACTTTGTACAAAATGTTTCATGGTCTTGTAAAAGTGGTGAACGTGGGGTACAGTCTGTCACAATTAGAGAAAAAATCCTTTAAAATATAGAAGTCAAATCCCAATGAAGAAAATAGAAAGAAGCACAAACTCTGGAAGGTTAAGTGTAAAAGTATAACAAGGCAGGCCAAGAATGAATTTGAGAAGCAACTTGCTAAAGATGCAAAAACTAACAGTACATTTTTAAAGCAGGAAACCACTAGTCCCCCTCCCTCCCCCAGAATCCCTTGGCTTCACCCCATTAGATCCCAGATGACCGGTGTCACAGATCCCTGGAATCCCCAATTTGCCTCCACAGACTCCCAGTGCTGCTGGAAAGGCAGCTCTGAGAGCCAAAGGGGGGGTCTGATCCCACCCTCTGAGCCAGGGGGAACCTGGCGCTCAGAGGGAGGGGGAGCAGCTCTCAGATGAGTTGGGGGAGGTCAGTACTTAGAGGGGAGATTGGGCTAGGGGAAAAACACTCACATGGGTGGGGGGGATGCTGTTACCGCCACCCCTTCTCTGCAGAGCCAGAGGCACCATCACAGCAACCCCTGTCCTGGCACATTCCCAAATGCTAGCCCCACACACTGACACCATGCTGGCTTTGCTGCCTTTGGGCCTCAGGGAGCATGGGACGTCTGCTCAGGAGCCCAGTATGGCCCCACAGCTCACAGAGACAGGGGCCTGGTTGATGGGAGAGACATGGCAGGCACTGATGCTCTTGGGGTATATATCCATCCCCCCGCCACAGTACCCAGTGGGCCCAGAGTGCAAGGAACTTACATAGACATCCTAAGGTGCCTTGGGGGTATTTCATCTTCCCCAGCCATTTCTTTCATTCCTCTTTCCAGAGCTGGATCCTGAAGCCATTCAGCAGAGGCAAGCTGTGAGGCAAAGAACACCCCCACACCAGGACTCAAACCATCACTTTCCTGCTGAGGAGTCAGATACCTTCTCCATTGGGCCACATGGTCAGACACTTTGACATGGTTGATGATGCTAAAAAAATACATCCTAGCAGCTGGTGTGAAGCCTCAGCTGACTTCTTAATGAAAAGAAAAAGAAAGGGAGAATCCAGAGCTCACTTCAAGGAGAAACAGCTTTGAATATGCACACTCCTTGCACACTTTGTATCAGGTGGGTGAATCCCTGGTGAACATGAACCTGTTTAACTCCCTGCTCCAGTGCGTTACTGAGGCCTGAGACTTCAGCCCAGTTCAGGGAAAAGAGCTGACAGTTACAGGAATCATGAAAACGTCCAGAGTGACATTAAATAAAATAATATCAAAGTGATCTGCTGCTCTTCTTCTTAATGCAAGAACAAGGGAACATTCAATGAGAGCTAACTCATTTAGCCTACGAGGGATTTGACACATCCCAGGGGAGAATTTAACCCCAAGCCCAGGCAATACAGAGCAGGTCCCTGTGCTGGTGTAATGAGGCAAAGTGCTGCTTTGCAAACAATTGAGCCAGGTTCAAACTGCAATTCTGCCCCTGAATTTTCTCCCACTATGGACTGCTGCTGCTTGAATCTGTTGATACTGATACATAGGAAATGTCCCCAGAGAAAGTGGCTGATCCTCTCACAGGGACTCAGAGACACCTGAGAACTGGCTTCTCTTTCCAGGGGGATCTGGATGATAAAGACAGAGCTGATTGATTGTCCTATCAATAATTAAGATGCTGAAAAATATCCAAGTGTAATAATATTCACCTATTATAAAATAAAAAAGACCTTCATTTATTTTGAGAATTAATAATTTCAAATAAAATGCAATCCATTCAATCTTTTAAAAAGCAATCTATAGAGAGTCAGCGTGCTCAATAACTGATCAGATCCATCCACCTTAACTCTGGAGTCATTGTCGCTCCCCCATCATTTTGGCAGGTATTTTCAGTGATTTTTGGGACAGGGATGGGGATTACAAAGTGTGGATCACTGATTCCTGGGCGCTTTTCTTTAAAACTGAATGAAGTACAGGCAGAAATCCAGGCACTGAGAGTTGAGCTTAGCTCTCTGAATTCATAGACCAGGATGCACACCATGACACCACAGAACCAGCTCAGTGCTGTACAGTGTCAGTCTCATGACCTGCAGGTGCTGAATTCACACTTCAGTGAGGGTGGGCAACACATTTCTTTCCTTTTCATGCTTTACTCAGAGGCCAAAAGGGGCTCCTCAGGTGCATGGCAAATTCAAAAGGGTTTCAAGGGATTTAGCTGCCTCTGGAAAGGGGAGAATGAAACATGTCTTGGCTGAGGCCCCACAGGGGAAATTTTAGCTAAAAAGTAAATCTGCATGGAATACTGAGCAATGAAGAGCTGGAAATAGTCGAGCAGCATAGTTACAGCATTGGTGGTTCAGTGCTGACGTTCCCCTGGCATTCAGAAAGCAATGGTTTGATTCCTGGCCAGTGCAGTGCTGAGCTTTAGTGGCTAGACGTTTCAGTGAAAACAAATCCACTGTAGAAGAGGGTGTGATGTTGCACTCCATAAGACTTTATGGAAATATGCTTATGAATGTATATATGCCATAACTGGAATATGTTTTATGCTACATATGCCATGTAACATATCTATATAAAGGTTATGATCTACTGAATACATTCATCCTATTTGTATGCATGTGTATACAAAGTTATGAATATTGGTTGTATACTTAAATAATCTTAGTAAGGCATTTGGTCATCTTCTTTAGAAAGGAATTTGCAAGTTAAGTGCCCAATCAAGAAGCACTTAACGGACAATGGATCTTGGAAGGCTCCAATCCACATAAGAAGTCTACATGAGGACGTTCAAGGTAGCATGTGAACCATGGCTGCTACCTGTAAGTTCTGAGTCGTGCATGGACATGTGACTTGCCCATGTGACTCCAAAACTCCATCTTGTAGCTGGAATTCTACACAGGGGAAGGGAGGGGTATCCACCCACAAGAGAAAGACTATTTAAACCCCTGGGAGACCCCTCCATTTGGTCTTCAGCTGGCTCAAGAGATAGCCTATCCACCCCCAAAGATACCTGAGAGAAACTGGAACAAAGGACAGTAACTACAGGGGGTGTGTGGGTGATTGCTGGACCCAGACTAGAAGGAGACTAGTCTGTAAAAGGAAGCTTACTGGAACACCTCTGAGGGTGAGGTTTTATCTGTATTCAGTTTTCTTACTGTATTAGGCATAGACTTGCGTGTTTTATTTTATTTTGCTTGATAATTCACTTTGTTCTATCTGCTATTACTTGGAACCACTTAAATCCTACTTTCTGTATTTAATAAAATCACTTTTTACTTATTAACCCAGAGTATGTATTAATACTTGTGGGGGCAAACAGCTGTGCATATCTCGCTATCAGTGTTATAGAGGGCGAACAATTTATGAGTTTACCCCGTTTAAGCTTTATACAGGGTAAAACGGATTTATTTGGGGTTTGGACCCCATTGGGAGTTGGGCATCTGAGTGTTAAAGATAGGAACACTTCTTAAGCTGCTTTCAATTAAGCCTACAACTGTTAGGGGACGTGGTTCAGACCTGGGTCTGGGTTTGCAGCAAGCTAGAGGGTCTGGCTCAAACCAGGCAGGGGACTGAAGTCCCAAGCTGCCAGGGCAGGAAAGCAGGGGCAGAAGTAGTCTGGGCACATCAATTGGCAGCCCCAAGGGGGTTTCTGTGATCCAACCCGTCACAGAGGGGTTTCTTTTTTCTTCTTTAAATTTCTCTGATTGTTGCGATCACAAAAATATTTGTGCAAGACCAAGAAAAATGAGCAAAACCTGAAAATCTGCAGGGAGGGAGGGGGTTGTCTCTCTGAGCTCCAGGACAGATGGAGATTTTCACAGAAGAGGATTAAGTCTGGGAGGGGCCTCAGTGACAAACACAAGTCTTTTGCTGAAACGAGTTTTTTTTTCCAGTTTCATTTTAACCAAGTGCCAGACTCCCCCTACTGCAGCCCCTGGCTAGACCCCAGTGGCATCCTGTGACCTACAGCCTCCCGGCTGGCAAATCCTCTAGTGAATCTTAAAACAACTGCCCTCGTGTGGCCCTTTTCCCAGCTGACATAACAGGTTTTAACATGACCTGACACAGTGTCTGTGGCTGGGCAGCTTGTGGGTGAATCATTCCCATTTTCTCTTCACACATCTCTGGGATTCTCTCCCACTTCCACACTCCTGAGCCTGACTTGGAAATATCTTGTCAGGGAACCTTCTGTGTGAAAACCTATCACCCACATTGCTCCTGGTGAATGGGGAGGAGAATGTGACACCTCATTACACATTTGAATACATAGGGAATATTTTTCTCTGAGAAAAAATTCAAGAAAAAGGCACTTTCTCCCTTCTAACACTGATACAGACATTTTCAATGCTTTAATAAGCAGAGATTTAACAGCTGACATTGAAAATAAAAAATACAGAAAACTCAATAACTCTTCTCCAGACTAAACTATCCCCATAGTGCCTAGGTGCATGTCATCTCAACATGACCTATGGGGTTTGTTTAGTCTGGAGAAGAGAAGACTGAGAGGGGACATGATAACAGTTTTCAAGTACATAAAAGTTTGTTACAAGAAGGAGGGAGAAAAATTGTTCTCCTTAACCACTGACAAGACGCAATGGTCTTAAATTGCAATAAAAGTGGTTTAGGATGGACATTAGGAAAATCTTCCTTAACTGTCAGGGTGGATAAGCACTGGAATAAATTGCCCAGGGAGGTTGTGGAATCTCCATCATTGGAGATTTTTAAGAACAGTTAGACAAAACACATGTTAGGGATGGTCTAGCTAATACTTAATCCTGCCATGAGTGCAGGGGACTGGACTAGATGACCTCTCGAGTTCCCTTCCTGTCCTACGATTCTGTGTCATCTCAGGATGGGATGCAGAGATAAAATTTCTAGAAACCATTAATGACTGCTTTTTGGAGCTGCTAGTCCTGGAACTGACAAGGGAAGAGGCTATTCTTGATTTAGTCCTAAATGGAACACATGATCTGGTCCAAGAGGTGAATATAGCTGAACTCCTTGGTAATAGCGACCATGATGTAATTACATTTAACATCCTTGTTGGGAGGAAATACCAAAGAAGTCCACCACAGTAGCATTTAACTTCAAAAAGGGGAGGCTGTGGGAGAACTCAGAGGGAATCAGAACCATTAATATGGAATGTTGCTCTCCCTGGCAGAGCGGGCTGCTGCTGCGAGGGGTACATGGAGAGACTGCTGTGCAATCTCCCTCCCACGCCTCAGAATTGGTTGCTCTAGCTCAGGGGTCTCAAACTCAAATGACCATGAAGGCCGCATGAGGACTAGTACATTGGCCAGAGGGCCGCATTACTGACACCTCCCGCCCTCGGCCCTGCCCCCACTCCACCCCTTCCATGAGGCCCCACCCCTGCCCCGCCTCTTCCCACCCCTTCCCTGCCCCCATTCCAACCCCTTCCCCGAAATCCCCACCCCAACTCTGCCCCCTAGGGGTGCAGGAGAGGTGTGGGGTGTGGCGGGGGCTCAGGGCAGGGAGTTGGGGTGCAGGAGGGGTGAGGGGTACAGCAGGGGGTCAGGGTGCAGGGTGCGGCAGGGGGCTCAGGGCAGGGGGTTGAGGTGCAAGAGGGGTGCAGGGTGCAGCAGGGGGCTCAGGGCAGGGGGTTGGGGTGCAAGAGGAGTGCAGGGTGCGGCAGGGGGCTCAGGGCAGTGGGTTGGGATGCAGGAGGGGTGTGGGGTGCGGCAGGGGGCTCAGGGTGCAGGAGGGGTGCCGCATGGGGCTCAAGGCAGTGGGTTGGGACGAGGAGGGGCGTGTGGTGAGGCAGGGGGTTCAGGGCAGGGGGTCAAGGTGCAGGAGGGGTGCAGGGTGCAGGATGGGTGCGACATGGGGCTCAGGGCAGTGGGTTAGGATGCAGGAGGGGTGCAGGGTGAGGCAGGGGGTTGGGGTGAGGCAGGGGGCTCAGGGCAGTGGGTTGGGATGCAGGAGGGGCGTGTGGTGAGGCAGGGGGTTCAGGGCAGGGGGTCGAGGTGCAGGGTGCGGCAGGGGGCTCAGGGCAGGGGGTCAGGGTGCAGGAGGGGTGCAGGGTACAGCAGGGGGTCGGGGTGCAGCATGGGGCTCTGGGCAGTGGGTTGGGATTCAGAAGGGGTTGGGGTGAGGCAGGGTGTTCAGGGCAGGGAGTTGGGGTGCAGCAGGGTGTTCAGGGCAGGGGGTTGGGGTTCAGGAGGGGTGTGGGGTGAGGCAGGGGGTCAGGGTGCGGCAGGGGGTTCGGCTGCAGGAGGGGTTCGGGGGCAGGGCTGGCTCCCTGCCTGCCTGTCTGTCTGCCCTACCCCGCGCTGCTCCGGGAAGAGGCTGGAACGTGGGGAAGAGGGGGTGGAGGGGCTGTGTGTTGATGTTGCTTCAGGCAGCGCCTCCAGCAGCTCCCATTGGCTGTGGTTCCCCGTTCCCGGCCAATTGGAGCTGCTGGGGGCGCTGCCTAAAGTAACAGCCACACACAGCCCCTCCGCCCCCCCTTCCCCACGTTCCAGCCTCTTCCCGGAGCGGCGTGGGGCAGGGCAGGGCAGGCTCCCTGCCTGCCTGCCCCCGGTGCACGTCCGGCCGGAGCCGCTGTAGGTAAACTCTGGGGGAGGGCGGGGTGGCTGCGAGGGGCTCGCGGGCCTCGTGTTTGAGACCCCTGCTCTAGCTGCTATCTGAATTTAAAGAGCATGCCGACGCACTCTCCCCCAACACACACACAGTCTCTCACATACATATTTCCTCCCCCCCCACTTCCACAACACACACTCGGTCTCTCTTCCCACCACACACACTCCATGTCACACACTCCTCCCTCTGTCCCACCCCCCATTTCAGTTGAAAAGCAGCTGGCAATCTAGTAGGATGCCCATGAAACGGATGGGATTGAGAAACCTCCATCATGTGATGCTGTACCTGCCCCATGAAGCATTGCAAACCCTTCCCAAAGCACCGTGGCCAGTTGCACCTCTCTGTGTCGATGCAAGAGCTGCTAGTGTGGATGCGCTTCAGTGACACAAGGAGCGTAGTGTGGACACGCAACAGTGGTTTAATTAAAGTGCTTTAATTAAAGAGGCATAACTTTTGACAACAAAACTCTGTACTGTAGACATAGCCTAAGAAACCAACACATAGAATCAGGACTCAAAATTCATGTATCCTGCAGTCTGACACATTCATTCCCTCATTGGCTATCACCACTTGCCCAGCATGGAAGGCAGCCAGATTGGGACCCATGGGGAAGGAATGTCCTCTGAAGGCATCAACTCTTTCTCACTTTGCCTCATGAAACATTGGATCCAAATAATAAAGGACAATTGTTCCCAATCTCACCATGGCATCCTTTGGGGCTGTAATCAGTGCCACTCAACTACACAGTGACGTTGTAAACAGTTTTATCTGTGCCACATTAAACCACAGCTTCCTTCTCCTGGGTGAAAACAAACAACTAGACAGCTGCTATTTCTCTCTAGGTTCTTGGCCTAGGGCAGGATAAATTTACACTTCTCTGTACTAGAATTCCTTATCAAACCACCCACAATTTCAGTAGTGCTAGTGAAGAATGGATTCCCCAGACATATACCTAATTTCTTTCTTTAATATGATGCCACATGTCAAAAATTAGGAACTATGTACAGGCCTGGATCAGAATCTCTGTAAGCTACCAGAGACGTGATTTCTCTGTAGCCCATGAAATAAATTTGTTAGTCTCTAAGGTGCCACAAGTACTCCTGTTCTTTTTGTGGATACAGACTAACATGGCTGCTACTCTGAAATCTATCATAATAGTTATTTTTCTGCTTCAAGAAAGATGTCATTTTATCCATATTTGCAGCACATACAAAGAATGAGTTCAGCAAACACACCATTTCTATTTACATCTGCATAGTTAGGGATATCATTTTCCAAATAATAAGATTATTTAGGAGATTAGCTTCATGGGTAACCTGCTGTGAGACCTGAATTATAACTGTTTTGGGAATCAAAGACCGACATTTTGCCTAGTTTCAAGTCACTTACTGCGTAATTCAGTCGGTCCCTGGAGGATCTGACAATATTGACCTACACAATCGAACTACACTGTGAACATATGCAGTTACTTCAGTTAGTTGTACTATTGGAGTCTGCTGTTGTTCATCATTTCAGATTGGAGATTAAAAAATATTAATGAGTCCTGCGTAGCAGGTCCAATAGATTGGAGTATTCTCTTCACTGAACTGCACTTCACCTTTTCTCCATGCCATCATGGAAGGACGGGGAGAAAGAAAAACAAAGTAAGAAATGACTATTTTAGCAAATGGTCGCTTGTCTCAAAATTCCCAATAAATCTGAGCTACAATCTATCAAACAAAACTACTATCTAGTTATGTGACCAAATGGCCTTCAGGAAAGAGGGGGGAAAAAACATCTCAGAGAGGTGTAAGACACTTCCAGTTTCATATAAAGTAAAATTCCAGAGCAGGTTACATGATTCTTCCATTGTCTTCTCCTCTGATACCTACTTCACTGAGCACTGTCTCATTATTATTAAGTTGTGTAATTTACAAAAGTATTAACAATCATAATGGGGAAAAAGCAGCCAACCTTCCCATCTGCAAACAATTCCAACCAAGCAGGAAAAAGTCACGAAGTGGCCTAGCTAGTACCTGGGGTAGTAGAGAGAGAGAGAGAAAGAGCACGAGCATGTGCCTGGAGCACTGGGCCTCGTGCAAGATCTGAGGCCTCAACCAAAAGCTGTGAACCAGAGGAGGCCTGGCCTTGGCAACATAATAACATACTTGATATTTATGTAAATATATTCCAGCTAGTACAGATACATCCCAATCAAATACACGATGAGATGGTTTGACAAAATAATGAATGGGGATGTTTTGTCCAAGATATCAGAAACAAGGGGAGGTAACAAAGCAATGTAATGAAACTTGTAAGATGGTACGTAAGTTGTTTATCCCAGTTGGGTCTCAGTTTATAAATGTCGGGGTATCTCGCCTTAACCCTTTGTCCAGCCACAGGGGCAGCAGAAAGTCCTACTGTTGACTGAGCTGGTCTCTTGTAACGGGCATATATGTGTTAGCATATCTGTAGGATCTATGGGGTGCTAGGACTGTGCTTCATTAACAATAAACCTGGCCGAGCGCCTTCACCACCGAATCGAGTCTCTGCTCTTTCTACATAGTTCTATCAATGTCTACTGGGTCAGCTACCTGCACAGAGCTGGGACATCACATGGAGAGAAAACACACATACACACACACACACGGAAACTGGGATTTAGACTAAAAATGATCACATTCTGTTTGGGATCCATTCAAATTTCCCTTCCAGATGTGTGACACATTCATCTGCAGCACTATTGAGTCTGATTTCAAAGCACAATTCTGAATCACAGAGTTGAGCATACGGCATCATGTGACACTTGAGGATTAGAGGAGGATTAGAATGTGGAGAAGATAAATATTGCATGGCTCAGACAGAAGCTGACACTACTCAGGTGTTGGGGAAGGAGAGAATCCCTCCAACTCACACTATCACCTTCCGGTCTAACAGAAGCTGAAACAACATTCTTTTGTCTGTCCCTGCTCTTGGTTATATTTAAATATATTTTAAATGAGAAAAACAATACAAAAAAGGAATGCTGCTCTGCACAACCCAGGGTAACATGAGAACAACTGGGAATGAGACAATCTGTCCCCAAAGAGGGAACTCGGTGACTAACAATCACTTTGCAGTGGGAGGAATAGTATAAAAGTGATACTCCTGGGTTCTTTAAACTAGGAAAAATGGTGGCGGTCAGGTTACTTTATGCAGAAATGTATTTGAAAACTTCAACCACTGTACGTGTGCAAAAGCAGGTAACTCATCCGGGGGACCTGACAGACCATGGCGAACCAAATGGTGCAAATAACCATAGAGTTCACTATGTGGGAATTAACCAAAGTATTAAAGAAAACATATTTTGTCAGCCCTAGGCAAGTTTTTTATGGTGTTTATCACTCTTGTGGATCCTCAGATGCTCAACACGGTGTGAGTACACATAAAAGCTCTTCCCACACCCTGAGCATTTATAGGGTTTCTCTCCTGTGTGGAATCTCTGAAGACAAATAAGCCTTGGTCAGTCAGTGAAGATTTTCCTACACTCCCAGCATGCATAGGGTCTGTTTCCTTTGATGTGTAATAAGGCCCGAGCGGTAAGTGAAGGTTTTCCCACACACTGAACATTTATAGGCTCTTTTTCCCGAGTGAATTCTCTCATGTCTGAGAAGGTGCGAGTTGTCATTGAAATTTTTCCCACACTCTGAGCATTCATATGGTCTTTCTCCTGTGTGGATTCTATGATGTCTAATAAGTGCTGAACTCTGAGTGAAGCTTTTCCTACACTCACAGCATTCATAAGGTCTTTCTCCTATATGGACCCTCTCATGTCTAATAAGGGGGGACATATCATTGAAGCTTTTCCCACACTCAGAACAGGTATAGGGTCTTTCTCCTGTGTGGATTCTCTCATGCCTAATAAGCTTTGAGGGGCTACTGAAGCTTTTCCCACACTCAGTGCATGTGTTGTTTTTCTCTCCTGTGGGGATTCTTTGCTGGGCTCTGGTTTCCTTGAGGTGCTTGTGAGTTCCTGGACTATTTGTAGATTTACTCAGTTTCTCCCCTGGCTGGTTTCGCCTCTTTGACCTGTGCTGAATCTCACAAACTTTTCCCTGCTCACGACTCCTGGACACAGTTCCTTTAGATCTTTGTGATAATGCTCTGTGCAGTTCCACTTGCTTAGCATCTGCCTGTTGAGGATTCTGCTCCTGATTCTCACTCACCATCCAGTCACCTGCTGGGAGAGAGAGAGAGAGAAACATCAAAAACAGGGATGGAAAAGGGGACAGGAAACCAAAATAAGTGCTGTGAAGACAGAAAAATATCAGGAACTGCATTCCCCTACACTCCTCCCCATAGGGGAGAGAGAAGGATATCAGATCTGCCATCGAAATACTCAGGAGAATGGGAGGTCAGGGAAGGAGCCACTGCCATGCATCAGTCAGGATGGGGAGGAAGCCATGACAGATCTCTGCCCTGAGCACTGTAGACTGGCCATAGCTCTTCCCTTTATTCCAGCTGGGAGATCAGACCAGCTTTGGAATGGGAAACCCTGCTCTGGGGAAAGAAAACAGGGGAAATTCAGTGAATTCATGGGACATTTGTCACACGCACTGTCACACATACACCACCTATTATTTTAACCCCAGATTGGAAAGTTTTTTCTAAATCTCCCTTGCTGCATAGTAAGCTGACTTATTGTTCTACCTTCAGTGGGCATGGAGAACAATTGACCACTGTAGCAATGTGGGACTCACCCCTGCGGCGCCTCCTGCTGGTCTCTTCCGGGAATTAGCTCATCCAGCCTCAGGACCGCCCTCTGCAGGCCCGTGACCCACTGCCGCTTGGCCCCTATGTCCCTCCCAGAGCCGGTGCCCCGCTATCTGGGGTGCTGCCCCCTGGCCGTACACCCCTCCTTCTCAGGGTCTCCCCTCCCCAGGGAACCCCCACCCACTATCCCCACCTCGCCTCAGTATAACGCTACTGCCAGTCATCGTCTAGCCCCCGCGTCCTGGGGCAGACTGCAGTATAAGCCACTCATCACAGGCAAGGTTGGGTTTGGACCTGCTGCGTTTGCCTACCCCTGGGCTGCCCTCTGCAACCCCCAGTACCCTTTGGCCTTCTGCTAGGCCGCAGCCTGGGTCTTTCCAGGCTGGAGCTCCCAGCTCCTCTGCCTTTCCCCGGCCCTGCTCTACTCAGGTCCCTGCAGCCAGGTCCCTCCCTCTCAGAAGCTAGAGGGAGTCTGCTGAGCTCCTGTCTCCCAACCTCTTATATAGGGCCAGCTGAGGCCTGATTGGGGCATGGCCAGTGATGAACTGCCAAAATCTTAACAACCGGTTCCCTCCTCACCCCACGAGGGGATCGTGGCCCGCCCCCACCCCCCGGGACTCCTGCCCCATCCAACCCCCCACGTTCCTTGACTCCCCCCCCCCCCCGACCCCTGCTCCCTGACTGCCCCACGCCGCCCCATCCAACCCCTCCTCTCATTCCTGATGGCCCCCCGGGACCCCTGCCCCATCCAACCACCCCTTCTCTCTGTCCCCTGACTGCCCCTGGAACCCCTGCCCGTGACTGTATCCCACCACCCCATCCAACCCCTGCTCCTTCCTGACTGTCCCCCCAGGACCCTTGCCCCCCATTCAATCCCCCTGTTCCCTGCCCTCTGACCGCCCCGACCCCTATCCACCCCCCCCCACCCCCGAACTCCCCTGCCCTCTATCCAACACCCCCTCCCTGCTCCCTGACCGCGCTGCCTGGAGGTGGCTGGCGGCGCTACAGCTGCGCCGCTCGGCTGGAGCCGGGACAGGCCAGGCCGCCTCGCAGCGCCGCTGCCTCGCAGCGCCTGGAGCACCGGGTCAGGCCAAGCTCGTAGCCCGCTGCCCAGAGCATGCGCCGGCGGCGGGGCGAGCTGAAGCTGCAGGGGAGGGGGAACAGCCGGGGACTAACCTCCCCAGCCGGGAGCTCAGGGGCTGGGCAGGAGGGTCTCGTGGGCCACGGTAGTGGGTGCCCGCCCCGCCCCTAAGAGCCAGAGGGACCTGCCGGGGGGCGAGGTGGGGAGTTCCGGCAGTGCTTACCTGGGGCGGCTCCCGGGAAGCATCCAGCAGGTCCCTCTGGCTCCTAGGTGCGGGGTAGCGTAGCTAGGGGGGGAGCAGGGGATTACCTGCCACGGCGCATGGCCCTCCTCGCGCCCCCCGCCCCAGCTCACCTCCGCTCCGTCTCCCTGTGCCTGAGTGTGAAGCCGCCGCTTGCTTCTCAGCCCTCCCAGGCTTCCCGCGCAAACAGCTGATTCGCGGGAAGCGGGGGGGGGGGGGGAAGAGGAGAAGCGGGGCGGAGCATTCAGGGGAGGAGGCGGAGGTGAGCTGGGGCCGGGGGCGGGGCGGGGAGCTTTACCGGTTGTTAAATTTAAAAGCCCTTTTAGAACCAGTTGTCCCACGCAGGACAACCGGTTCTAAAAGGGCTTCTAAATTTAACAACCGGTTCCCGGGAACCGATGTGAACCGGCTCCAGCTCAGTATTGGGTGTGGCCCAGCTGCGGCTGCTTCCCCAATCAGCCTCGTAGCTGCTTTCTCCTGCAACAGCCCTCTCCCAGGGCTGTCTTAAACCCCTCAGGGCAGGAGCAGGTGACCACCCCGCTACAACCACCATTCTCTTTCTAACAGCCCTTAACATCTTTGAAGACTTATCAGGTCCTCTCTCAATCTTCTTTTCTCAAAACTAAACATGCCCATTTCTTTCAACCTTTCCTCACAATTCATGTTTGAGGATAATGAGGTAGCCTTATGGATGTTTCTTCTCCAGCACCATTCTGAATGGATATGAGTTGGGGTGAGGAGGATCCTCCTAGAGCATTCTGAAGGATGATTAAAGAGGTGGGAGGGGAACCAGGGGACGACAAGAGAAGACAAGGTTTCAAGAGGAGGAGCCTGGTCAGTGGTGTCAAATGCAGATGACAGGTCAAGGAGGGTGAGGCTGGAGTGCTGGTTCTGAGCTTTGCCTAGGGAGAGCTGTGACCCTAAAAGCATCACAGTGCTATCTGGCACACTGTTGGTGTGATATTTTCCCAAGGGCATCATGTAATGTATCCCTGAAACCCCCCCCCCCCCAAAAAGAGTTACCTTTTTCTGTAACTGATGTTCTTCAAGATGTGTTGCTCATGCCCATTCAACTTAGGTGTGTGTGCTCACCCCACATGCATCGGTGCTGCAAGTTTTTCCCTCAGTGGTATCCGTAGGGAATTGGCTCCGGCGCCCCCTGGAGTGGTGTGCACATGGTGTGTGTGTATATAGGGCACCGCCGGCTCCCTCCACCCGCAGTTCCTTCTTGTCTTTCTTCCCCACGGTTGGAGTTTCCAGTGGGTTGTGGAATGGACGTGAGCAACACATCTCAAAAAACACCAGTTATGGAAAGGTAACTGTCTTTTCTTCTTCGAGTGCTTGCTCATGTCCATTCAACTTAGGTGACTCCCAGCAGTACCCCTGGAGGCGGGTAAGGAGTTCATGGACGTGTAGATTGCAACACAACTCTGCCGAACCCAGCGTCGTCCCTGGCCTGCTGAGTGATGGTGTAGTGGGCCATGAACGTGTGCACCGAGGACCACATCACAGCTCCACAGATGTCCTGGATCGGGAAGTGTGCCAGGAAGGCTGCCGAAGATACCTGTGCTCTGGTCCAGTGGGCTCTGACGATTGGCGGCAGAGGGACTCCCGCTAACTAGTAGCGGGTCCGAATGCAAGAGGTGACCCAATTAGAAATCCTCTGTGTGGACACCAGGAGGCCCTTCATCCTAACAGCTGTAGAGATGAAAAGCTGAGTCGACTTACGGAAAGGCTGTGTCCTATTTAGGTAGAAAGCCAGGGCCCTTCTTTCACCCAAAGCGTGAAGGTGCCTCTCTTCACTAGTCTCATGGAGCTCAGGGCAGAAGACCGGAAGTCCTGGCTCATGTGGAAACTAGATACCACCTTGGGAAGGTAGGCCGGGTGGGCCCGGAGCTGAACCTTGTCCTTACAGAAGACTGTGTATGGTGGTTCTGAGGTCAGGGCTCGCAGCTCGGAGACTCGCCTCACCGATGTCACCGCCACCAGGAAAGCTCCCTTCCATGATAGGTGAGACAGGGAGCACAAGGTCAAAGGCTCAAAGGGTGGACCTGTGAGCCTGGACAGAACCAAGTTGAGATCCCACTGAGGGGCTGGGGACCAAACTTGAGGAAAAAGTCTCTCGAGACCTCTGAGGAACCTAACCGTCATATCATGGGAGAACACCGTCTGCCACTGGAGTGGCGGATGAAAGGCGGAAATGGCTGCCACAAGCACCTTGATAGAGGAGTGCGCCAGGCCCTGGTTCCTCAAATGAAGCAGGCAGTCTAAGATCAACTGCACCAAAGAATGCAAAGGGGAGATGCCCCGTTCAGCTGCCCAGCGGAAGAACCTCGTCCACTTTGCCAGGTAGGTCCGCCTAGTCGAGGGCTTTCTACTCTCGAAGAGGACCTTCTGGGCCCCATCTAAACAGGCCCGTTCCTCAGGGTTCAGCCACGCAACATCCACGCCATGAGGTGGAGGGATGCAAGGTTGGGGTGCAAGAGTCAACCATGATCCTGTGACAGCAGGTCCAGTAGGTTCGGCAGGGGCCACGGGGGGATCGCTGACAGGCTCGAGAACGTCCCAAACCAGTGCTGGTGAGGCCACATTGGGGGAGCATGATAACCTGAGCCTTGTCTCTCTTGATTTTCGCTAGGAATTTGCTGATGAGTGGAATTGGAGGAAACGCGTACATCAGGCTTCCTGCCCACGCCAGGAAGAAGGCATCGGAGAGGGAGCCCTTACCCAGACCCTGTCTGGAGCAAAACCTGTGGCACCTCCTGTTCTGCCTGGTGGCAAACAAATACACGTGGGGAGGTCCCCACCTCTGGAAGATCGTATCGGCTACCTCCGGGTGGAGCAGCCACTCATGGTGAGAGGAAAAGTCCCTCTTAGGTGATCTGCTAGTGTGTTCCTGGGCCCCGGAAGGTGACACGCTTCTAGGTGGATTCCGTAGTCGATGCAGAGGTCCAAAGATGGAGTGCCTCTTGGCAGAGGGCCGAGGATCGTGCCACCCCTTGTCTGTTGATGTAGAACATCGAGGCTCTGTTGTCCATCAAGACTGATCACTCTGCCTGACAGGTGAGGTAAGAAGATCGTGCACGCTCTGCGCACCGCCCTGAGCTCTTTGACGTTTGTGTGTTGCGTTGTTTCCTGTGGGGACCACATACCTTGGATCTGGAGGGTGCCAAGGTGCGCTCCCCATCCGAGGTCTGAGACATCTGAAACCAACTCGACTGAGTGAGGAGTGCTGATGAAGGCAATTCCTTCCAGGACTTTCCTGGGGTCGGTCTACCATTGCAGCGAGGTAAGTATTGTCGCGGGGATGGTAACAACCTTTTCCAGGTGGTCCCTATACTGGGAGTAGACCATCACCAGCCATTGCTGCAGGGGTCGCATCCGGAGCCTGGCATGGTGCACCGCATATGTACATGGTGCCATGTGACCTAGGAGGTGCAGACAAACCCTGGCCGTGGTCAGGGGAAATGCGGCGACTTCCGCGATGAGGTCCGGCAATGCCCTGAATCTCTCCAATGGCAGGAACGCTTTGGTAGAGGATGAGTCGAGCATTGCTCCAATGCACTCTATTGTACCAGAACTAATGGGGATTTTTTGTCATTTACCAACAGGCTGAGGCGATTGCAAGTGGCTAAGAGCATCGTGACATGCCTTTGGACCTGGAGCTGCTCTTGACCAGCCAGTTGTTGAGGTATGGGTAGATCTGGACACCCTGATGTCTGAGGTAAGCCGCCACTACCGACATGCACTTGGTAAATACCCGCGGTGCTGTCGCTAGGCCAAATGGGAGGACCACAAACTGATAGCGGTTGGGACCTACTGTAAACCAGAGGAAGCAGCTGTGTCCCTCGAAGATGGCGATGTGGAAGTACGCATCTTTCAGATCGAGGGCAGCGTACCAGCCTCCCGGATCCAGGGAGGGGATGATGGAGGCCAGGGAGACAGTGCGGAACCTCAGCTTCGTTAGGAAGCGGTTCAAGTCTCGCAGGTCCCGGATACGTTGCAGACCGCCCTTGGCCTTTGGGATTAAAAGTAATGGGAATAGAACCCCTTGTTCCTGTACTCTGGAGGAACGACCTCCACCGCACCTAGCTGCAGTAACCCCTCGTGAGAAGGGTCCCTGAAGAGGGACGGGGGAGTGGGGGGTGGGAAGGAAGGGTAGAAAGCAACTGAAGGGTGTAACCCCATGCCACCGTACTGAGGACCCATCGGTCTGATGTTATAAATGCCCATGCAGGGAGGAAAGGAGAAAGCTGGTTGGTAAAAATAGGGGAGGGAGGAAGGATCCTGGGAACAGTCCAGTAGGTTGCCCTCGGGTGTACCCTCAAAACGAGCGCTTGCCCGCCTGCTTATTGCAGGTCGAGCTCGACTGAGAAGCCTGTGAAGGCTGTTGGCTAGGACGCTTCTTGTAGTCTCTGGATTTCTTATGGGGAGGCTCCTGGCGGGGGTGGCTCCCCTGGCCCTGAGGCTGCTGTGGCTTGAACTGGTTGCGGGCAGGGCTGAGAACATACAAGCCGAGCATTTTAAGTGTTGTGCGGGAGTCCTTTAGGCCATGGAGCTTATTGTCCATCTGTTCTGCAAACAGGGCTTGCCCATTGAAGGGAAGGTCTTGCATCGACTGCTGAGCCTCCATGGACAAGCCAGAGAGGAACAGCCAGGATGCCCGGCGCATGGCCACAGCCAAGGCCATGGTTCGGGCGGCAGTGTTCGCCGCATCCGACGTTGCCTGGAGTGTCGCCCTGGCCGCAATCATGACCTCCTCCATAATTGCTGAGAACTCCTTCCTAGAAGCCTCAGGAAGAGAACCCTCGAACTTGGCCAGGGCTTGCCACATGTTAAAGTCATAGCGTCCCAAGAGGGCTTGATGGTTGGCCACCCTCAACTGGAGGCTATAGGACAAATAAATCTTACATCCAAACAAGTCTAGTCTTTTGGAGTCTTTGTTCTTAGGGGTAGCCCCGGGTTGACCTTGTGGCTCCCCGTGGTTAGTTGCTTCTACCACTAGGGAGTTGGGAGCAGGGTGGGTGTACAGGTACTTGTGGCCTTTGGATGACACAAAGTACTTGCACTCCGCCCTCTTGGAG
This sequence comes from Emys orbicularis, assembly GCF_028017835.1. NCBI lineage: Eukaryota > Metazoa > Chordata > Testudines > Emydidae > Emys > Emys orbicularis. Next base: position 77,782,461 of record NC_088689.1, on the reverse strand, counting down.
ATGGGTGGCAGGGAGGAGGGAGTTTGCCACAGGGCATTATTGATTTTAGAGACCCCTTCATGAAGGGGTAAAGCCACCCTGCCTGGTGCTGTGGAGCAGAGGACATCAAAGAGAGTCTGAAGGCTCCTCTAACTCCTCCGCCTGGAGACCCAGGTTGGCAGCGACCATCTTCAGTAGTTCCTGGTGCGCTTTAGTGTCATCCGGAAGAACCGGGGGAGGGGGCCCCGTTATAGCCTCGTCTGGCGACGACAAGGAATATGCCGGTACCGTAGGGTCCTCCACAACCATTGGTGGCCCAGCGGCTTGCTCCCCTGTTCCCTTTTGAGCCTGCGGGGTCCTTGCGCCCAAGGCTTCGTGCACCAGAGGAGGACAGGACAGCTGGTCTCTCCGAGGCTCCGGACACCGAGCGGGTGGCCTCGGAGGGCTGGGTGAACCCCCACAGGTTCCATGAGTACCACGGCGCCAGCCACTGTGCCCGAGGCCACGGGGCCGGTTTCAGTGCTGACAGTGTAGCCGGTACCGGAGCTTGTCCTGCCGTCAGGGAACCTCACTCCAAACCAGGGCTGGATCCTGAGCGGTTGTTCCCAGGCGACCAGGACAGAGCGGAATGGTGGCTCTGTCCCAACTGGTGCCGGTCACTCCGCCTGGAGTCCGATCTGGAGTGGGGTCTGTGACATTGCACTCTATATGATTTTATGAAAATATGCTAATGAGAGTGAATATAATGTAACTGGAATATGCTTCATGCAAAAGGTCTCTTGTAAGGTATCATTACAAAGCTTATAATCTACTGAGTGTGTTCATCCTATTTGTATGAATGTATCATTCTTGTATCTGAAACTAGAAATATGAAATATAACTTTGAGGGCCTAGTGTAATTATACAAAGTGTGGGCCATTAGTGGTGGTTTGGAATCTTGATGGCTCCCATCAACCAGGACAACTGACTGTGGATGGCTCAGTTTGCAGGAAGGCAAAACACGCAAGTCTGAGTCTAATACAGTAAGAAAACTGAGTACAGATAAAATCTCACCCTCAGAGATGTTTCAATAAGTTTATTTCACAGACTGGACGCCTTCCTGTCAGGGGGGAATCCTTTGTCTCTCTGGGTTCCCACTCCTCCTTCTCAATGGAAAAACACACCAGGTTAAAGATGATCACATGTCACTGTAAAACTCCAAGCCTTCATTCCTCCCAGCCTGACTCACAGGAAGGCCTGCCTGCAAACAGAGCCATCCACAGTCAATTGTGGCGTAGTCGAGCAGGGTCTGTGAACAGCTGATTGCTTTGAGATAGTGGTAGTGATTTTAAGTGAGTTTTAAGTGTGGTGGCTGGAGAACAGACAACGTGGTTACTGGTTTGTTATTTTCTGTTTACTTATTTTGGGTAAGGGAAATAGGGACAGAAAAGAAAGCAAAATTAGTAAGAGTGAAGATCAGAAGAAGCTAGAACTACACAAGTTGCAAATTACCCAGAAAGGCTGAACACTGGGCACTGGGAAAGTCTCTGTTAACTAAGAAGCCCTTGAGCTGAGTGCATCTCAGTTTCAGTGAACTGCAGACAGGTGTGGCCCAACCCCTGTGTCTGTGCTGACTGTAGTGTCTAACTTAGCAAGACAGGAGTGGAGGGGTGCCTATTCTGGCAGGAGGGGGTTCTCTGTGGTATCCCAGCTCATCGAGTGACGGTCTAAAGGGAAAACAAATGGAAATGTATGTGCAATTTGCCCAGGAAAAGGCTGCTCTGGAAAAAGAAAAGGCTGCCCACCAGCAAACCCTGGACTTAAAAGAACCCAGAAGCACGAACTGGCTGTAATGGAGTGGAAGAGGTGCACAGAGACATGTGTCCTGGAGCTGGAAGTTGGGGTCCTGGTGACTGCTGCGGTGGGAACAGACCTCAAGGACTTTGTAGCTGGAAGCAAGCCCAACCTGAGTGAAGGGGGGAGGGGGGGGATTTTGCTGGCCAGTGAAAGGTCTGTCATAGCTGGTAGCTGTGAGCCCACAGCTGGATCAGGGTCTCTTTCCCTTTTGGGGGACACAGGAGTGTCTGCCCCAGAGGGGAGCTCAAAGAGGAATTTTAGGTATACTGCCTCCGCCATAGTCAGTGTCCAAGTCTCCGGCAGTAAGTTCAGGAGGAGGATGTGACGTTGCACTCTATATGATTTTATGAAAGTATGCTGATGAGTGTGAATATAATGTAACTAAAATTTGCTTCATGCAAAAGGTCTCTTGTAAGGTATCATTACAAAGCTTATAATCTACTGAGAGTGGTCATCCTATTTGAATAAATGTATCACTCTTGTATCTGAAACTAGAAATATGAAATATAACTCTGAGGGCCTAGTGTAATTATGCAAAGTGTGGGCCATTAATGGTGTTTTGGAATCTTGATGGCTCCCATCAACCAGGACAACTGACTGTAGATGGCTCTGTTTTACTTGTAAGTCTTCCTGTATATGTGTGTGCTGTCAAGTGGGTAATGAAGTCTTACAGTGACATGTGATCATGTCACCTGAACTGGAATCCATCTTTAACCTGGTGCTTTTCCATTGAGAAGGCGGGGGTGGGAACCCAGAGAGGGACAAAGGATTCCCGCCTTATGCAAAAGATATATAAGTCGGTGGAAGAGAACAAAGGAGGAGCCATCATGAGAAATCCCCTAGCTACCACCTGAGCTGGAACAAGGGCTGTAACAGGGGAAAGAATTGTGCCCAGACTAGGAAGGTGTCCAGTCTGTGAAACATCCCTGAGGGTGAGATTTTATCTGTATTCAGTTTTATTACTGTATTAGGCTTAGATTTGCGTGTTTTATTTTATTTTACTTGGTAATTCACTTCGTTCTGTCCGTTACTACTTGGAACCACTCAAAGCCTACTTTCTGTATTTAATAAAATCACTTTTTACTTATTAATTAACCCAGAGTATGTATTAATACCTGGGGGGAGAGGGGGACAGCTGTGCATATCTCTCTATCAGTGTTACAGAGGGTGAACAATTTATGAGTTTACCCTGTATAAGCTTTATATAGGGTAAAACAGATTTATTTGGGGTTTGGCCCCCATTGGGAGTTGGGCATCTGAGTGTTAAAGACAGGAACACTTCTTAAGTGGCTTTCAGTTAAGTCTGCAGCTTTGGGGCACGTGGGTCAGATCCTGGGTCTGTGCTGGAGCAGACTGGCGTGTCTGGCTCAACAAGACAGTGTGCTGGAGTCCCAAGCTGGCAGGGCAGAGAAGGCAGGGGCAGAAGTAGTATTGGCACATCAGTTGGCAGTTCCCAAGGGGGTTTCTGTGATCCAACCTGTCACAGGGTCTTAGGGACTGGTGGTGCTTGATGGATCCGTGATAGCTTGAAGCCAGCAATCTATGTCTCGCGCTTGACGAATGGTACCGGGATGAGGAGCGGGACCGGGAGTCAGAATGGGCCTGGTGCCAGAAAGCACCTGCACGCAGTAATGCCCTCCTAGGGGATCAACGATGGTCCAAGGAATGGTAACGTCGATTCCTCGACGGGTCCCTGGAGTGGTACCACGGTACGGACATACTGGGTGCCAGGACTGGTACTCCTGCCGGGGTGGGTGGGTGCATGCCTCCAAATGTCTGCACCCAGTAGCCGGCGAGCTGGGTCTTGAGCCTCTCTACCCATGCCCAAGGTTTGAGGACCCAATGGGGCTGCGGTGCGTCTGCCTTTCACAATCAGAGGCATGGCGGCTACGGGAGGGCAAGCGCTGGTAGGACGTCCCCCACGACGGGGAACGGTGCTGCTGAGGTGGGGACTGAAGTGGTCCGAACGTGGGTTTACCCCGTGACCGGGTAACCACAGGAGCCAGTGTGGGTGGCACTAGGAGGGACCTTATCTCCTGTGCCGCCTGCAGGGCCTCTGGCATGGACGGTATCTGGAGTTGATGGAGGCTTCTTCCACTATCCAGGGAAGGCGGCAGGGAGCGGGCTGAGCTTGGGCCTGAGATCCCGATGGGGGTGAAGAGTTGCCCAGCCTGGGACCTTGCTCGCACCCAGTCTTATCCTTCCCCTTGTGGGAGGTTGGAGACAGACCTAGCACTGTCTTCTTGGGCTTCTTGGTCGGAGCCACAGATGGGGACCGGTGCCGGTGCCGGTCCTGGTGGGGCGCTGCATACCGAGGTCACAGTGCTCGGCACCAAGTCGGAGCTTCAGTGCTGGGGTGAGGGCCGACTCCATAAGGAGCACTCTTAAACAAATATCGTGTTCCTTCTTAGTCCTTGGCTTGAAGGACTTGCAAATTTTGCACTTTTCACTAATGTTCCCTTCGCCCAAGCAACGCAGACAACTGCTGTGTGGATCACTAATGGGCATGGGCTTCTTGCAGCGATCACAGGGCTTAAAGCCTGGGGACTGGGGCATGCCTCGTCCTGAGGTAAAGTCTTGTTCGGGACCTATGAAGTCCCTAACTATAACTGAGGGATTTACAAACACTAACAGAAAACTATATACACTATAATACAAGAATTAACTAGTTTGTACGAACGAGCAGCAATAGCACTAGCTGAAGCAGCAACAGTTCCAGTACCATCACTGGCAGCAAGAAGGAATTGAGAGTGGGGGGAGCCGGTGGCGCCATATATATCTCGGCACGTACGCGCCACTGCAGGGGGTGCAGAGCCGGTCCCCTATGGATACTGCTGAGGGAAAAACTTCTGGCACCAGTGCACGTGGTGAGCACACACACTAAGTTGAATGGACATGAGCAAGCACTTGATGAAGAACTCAGAACTCACTGATCATTAATACTATTGTGGGGGGTCGGGGGGGGCATGTATGGGTTGTAGTAGGAAGAGAGCCTGAGACATAAGCCCTTGTATCAGAGGCCTGGTATGAGGCAGGACCTGCTCACAGAATCTGGCAAGAACAGGGCTGATATTGCAGAAATACATATTCCTAAGAAGTGCTAAGTACAGAGTACTCATGCAAACACATCCAGATATCAAGTGGTACCAGAACATCCCAATATCAAGGATTGTACAAAAACATTCCCCAAGGATAAGAGGAACACACTGACCCCTCCTAAAAGATAAGGTCAGGATGACAGTACGTAATAGAGCTGTTTTGATCAGACCAACACGTATAAGGTAATAAGTGATAACTAGCCACATCAGGGGGCAGTAACCACAGTAACTATGTCAGAGGGGCAGTACTTACTTGCTTGTATTGGGGTATAAAGATGTATCTCAGAGGGAGTATCTTTGTCTGGCCTAGGGAGGAACGGAAAGTCCCGCCATTCGCTGAGCTGGTCCATTGTTATGGCATTCACGTATTAGTGGTCCAGTAGAGTCTGCGGGATACTAGTACAGTGCTTCGTCGACAATAAACCTGGCCGGGTGCCTTCGTCCCTTAACGGATCTTGTGGTCATTGGGTAGTTTGCTTGAGGTCTGCCATGCCAGCTGTCTGAGCAAGGCTGGGGCGGCACGCAGAGGGAACACACATGCAGCCAAACATCTATCAACATCTAACCACATGGGTGACATGCAAAATTACAAACATGGTGGAATTAGGTTCTCAATTGTGTGCCAGGCAGAACGTAAGGTACCCACCCTAGACAAAGGAATGTGGTTCCACCTGTTTGCATGTGTCTCCAAGGTAACTTGAGAGACACTGGAAATCCATTTACAGAAAAGGTAAACAAAGCCACCAAGCTAGCAAGGGGAGGAGATAACCACTCAGTATCACCAGAGGGAGGAACCAGCATGAAGCCTTCGCCAGACCACATCACGTCTCTTCCCCGCAGGAGAAAAGGGGGTATGGAGGCATACATTTCAGAAGAATACACATCAAAGGTTTACTGGACTATAAAGGAATGGTCAGAGAACCCCTGAATGATCCTTTTAGTTAAAGAGACATCGAAACTGAGCACTTTGAACTCTGTAAAGGATCAAGGCCAGAGGAGCTTGTAAGCCATTGCTGGAAGAGAGACTTGCTGAGAAAGACTCCTTTTTGACCAAAAGACTCTAGTTTGTTAAATCAGGTTTCAGTCTTAGGAGGGTATATTTGCTTTTGTTTCCGTCACCCTTTCTATCTTTATTATACTCGATATCACTTAAATCTATGCCTTTTTGATTAATAAACATGCTTTACTTTTAATATAAACTAACACAGTGCTGTGATTGAAATAAGAGTGTCAAACCCCAGTTAAATTAATGAGTTGCTGTTTACTGTCTCCTTAGAAGAGCAGTGAACTTAGTAACTTCTGCGAGAGTTCCAGGAGCGGGCTGGACACTACAGGCAGACAAAAACAACGAGGAGTCCTTGTGGCACCTCGGAGACTAATACATTTATTTGGGCATAAGCTTTCGTGGACTAAAACCCACTTCATCAGATGCATGGCGTGGAAAATACAGTAGGCAGGTATATATATTACAGCACTTGAAAAGATGGGAGTTGCCTTACCAAGTGGGGGATCAGTGCTAACGGGGCCAATTCAATCAGGGTGGATATCGCCCATTCCCAACAGCTGACAAGAAGGTGTGAGTATCAACAGAGGGAAAATTACTTTTTGGAGTGACCCAGCCACTCCCAGTCTTTATTCAGGCCTAATTTGATGGTGTCAAGTTTGCAAATTAATTGCAGTTCTGCAGTTTCTCGTTGAAGTCTGTTTATGAAGTTTTTTTGTTGAAGAATGGCCACTTTTAAGTCTGTTATTGCATTCCAGGGAGAGTCAAGTGCTCTCCTACTGGTTTTTGAATATTACAATTCTTGATGTCTGATTTGTGTCCATTTATTCTTTTGTTCAGTTGGCCAATGTACACGGCAGAAGGGCATTGCTGGCACATGATGGCATATATCACATTGGTAGATGTGCAGGTGAACGAGCCCCTGATGGTGTGGCTGATGTGGTTAGGTCCTATGATGGTGTCCCTTGAATAGATATGCAGACAGAGTTGGCAATGGGATTTGTTGCAGGGATTGGTTCCTGGGTTAGTATTTTTGTTGTGTGGTAAGTATTTGCTTCTGATTGGAGGGCTGTCCGTAAGCGAGGACTGGCCTGTCGCCCAAGGTCTGTGAGAGTGAGGGATAGGTTGTAGATCCTTGATGATGCACTGGAGAGGTTTTAGTTGGGGGCTGTAGGTGATGGCTAGTGGCATTCTGTTACTTTCTTTGTTGGGCCTGTGTGTAGTAAGTGACTTCTGGGTACTCTTCTGGCTCTGTCAATCTGTTTCTTCAATTCCCCAGGTGGGTATTGTAGTTTTAAGAACACTTGATAGAGATCCTGTAGGTGTTTGAGGAGAAGTTATATGTGTGGAGGCTGGTAGGGGCAGTGTGCTGGGAGAGAAGCTGAGCCCTGATTAGGGGGCGGGGCTTCTCTGTTTAGGGGTCCTATAAAGGTAGCCAGCCAGTCAGGCAGCAGCATAGACAGCTGCAGCGGCACAGGAGCCAGCAAACAGAGCTGTAAACTGAAGAGTTTCAGTGGGAGTTTGCGGGGGAGACTAAGAGACCTAGGCAGAGGAATAGACAGGCTAGTGAAGGGAGTGGGTGGTGTTCTGGTGCCTGTTGGGGGTTTGTTTTGCTGTGGGTGGTGGTGGTTTGATTTGGTTTGTGTTTCCCAGACTAACAGGTTTTAGGTGGGAAGGCTATGACCGATACAGAGGCAGCAGTGGAAGACACAATGAGGATGACTGGATGTGGAAGCTGCGGCATCCTGGAGGGGGTACCTGAAAAGAGTTTCGTCTGCATGAAGTGCTGCCTGATAGAGCTGATGGAAGAAAAGATCCGAGGATTGGAGATGCAGGTGGAAACTCTGGTTCAGTTTAGAAGGGGGTTCGAGCAGATGATGGAGCAAGGACATGAGGAGGCTGAAGGGAAAAGCTCAGACTTGCAGATGGAAGCAGGACCAAAGAATTCTGAGGGGAGACTGCTGGGTGAGGAAAGTGGACAGTGGAAGCATGTGACTAAGAGAACCAGGCACAGGAAAAGATGGGCTAGTGAAGGAGAAATAGAGCTCAGGAACAGGTTTGCAGAGTTGGAAAATGAAGAAGGGGCACAGCAGGTGGTCGCTGAAGGTGAGAGGGCAAGGAAGAAGAGAAGAGCAGCTAGTCCCATAGGAAGAGGGGAAGAGTCAATGGAGATAACACCACCAAATATGAACCCCAGGAGGATACGGGATGGATTGCGGAGGATTGCAAGGGACAATAGAAATAGAGAGGACTTGGAGCCAGAGGGAACAGGGGATAGACCAGAGAATCGCACCATCACCAGGAAAAGGCAGGTCTACTTGATTGGGGACTCCTTACTGAGAAGAATAGACAGGCCTGTAACTAGAGCTGATCCGGAGAACAGAAGGGTGTGCTGTCTGCCGGGTGCTAAGATACGGGATGTGGACCTGAGGCTTAAAAGGATCCTAACGGGAGCGGGAAAGAATCCGCTGATTGTCCTTCATGTGGGAACAAATGATACGGCTAGATTCTCGCTGGAACATATCGAGGGAGACTATGCCAGGCTGGGGAAGACGCTTAAGGAAATCGAGGCTCAGGTGATCTTCAGTGGCATTCTGCCTGTTCCTAGAGAAGGGCAACAAAGGTGTGACAAGATTATGGCGATCAACAGATGGCTCAGGTAGTGGTGTTATAAGGAGGGCTTTGGGATGTATGGCCACTGGGAGGCATTCATGGACAGAGGACTGTTCTCTCGGGATGGACTTCACCTGAGTAAGGAGGGAAATAGACTTCTAGGATGGAGGCTGGCACAACTGATTAAGAGAGCTTTAAATTAGGAATTTGGGGGAGATGGTTGGGAGATGTCCAGGTAATCTCCACACCGGAATTTAACATTGAGAGGGAAGAAAACAAAGTAAGAAAGGATACAGCCATGGGTATGAGAATGGACATAAGGAGGAAGGGTAGTGTAGATACCGGTCTAATAGGTGATACTGGTGGTAGAATGTCTGTGCCTAATCGGGTAAAGAATGTCAGTGAAGCCAAACGGCAAAAATTAAGATGTTTGCACTCTAATGCGAGGAGCCTAGGTAACAAAATGGAGGAACTAGAGCTACTGGTGCAGGAAGTGAAACCGGATATTATAGGGATAACAGAAACATGGTGGAATAGTAGTCATGACTGGAGTATAGGTATTGAAGGCTATGTGCTGTTTAGGAAAGACCGAAATAAAGGCAAAGGTGGTGGAGTAGCATTGTATATCAATGATGAGGTAGACTATAAAGAAATAAGAAGTGATGGAATGGATAAGACAGAGTCTGTCTGGGCAACAATCACATTGGGAAAGAAAGCTACTAGAGCCTCCCCTGAGATAGTGCTTGGGGTGTGCTACAGACTGCCGGGATCCGATTTGGATATGGATAGAGACCTCTTTAATGTTTTTAATGAAGTAAACACTAATGGGAATTGTGTGATCATGGGAGACTTTAACTTCCCAGATACAGACTGGAGGACAAGTGCTAGTAATAATTATAGGGCTCAGATTTTCCTGGATGCGATAGCTGATGGATTCCTTGACCAAGTAGTTGAAGAACCAACAAGAGGGGATGCCATTTTAGATTTGGTTTTGGTGAGTAGTGAGGACCTCATAGAAGAAATGGTTGTAGGGGACAACCTTGGTTTGAGTGATCATGAGCTAATTCAGTTCAAACTAGATGGAAGGATAAACAAAAATAGATCCGGGACTAGGGTTTTTGATTTCAAAAGGGCTAACTTTAAAGAATTAAGGAAATTAGTTAGGGAAGTGGATTGGACTGAAGAACTTGTGGATCTAAAGGCGGAGGAGGCCTGGAATTACTTCAAGTCAAAGTTGCAGAAAGTATCAGAAGCCTGCATCCCAAGAAAGGGGGAAAAATTCATAGGCAGGAGTTGTAGACCAAGCTGGATGAGCAAGCATCTCAGAGAGGTGATTAAGAAAAAGCAGAAAGCCTACAAGGAGTGGAAGATGGGAGGGATTAGCAAGGAAAGCTACCTTATTGAGGTCAGAACATGTAGGGATAAAGTGAGAAAGGCCAAAAGCCATGTAGAGTTGGACCTTGCAAAGGGAATTAAAACCAATAGTAAAAGGTTCTATAGTCATATAAATAAGAAGAAAACAAAGGAAGAAGTGGGACCGCTAAACACTGAGGATGGAGTGGAGGTTAAGGATAATCTAGGCATGGCCCAATATCTAAACAAATACTTTGCCTCAGTCTTTAATGAGGCTAATGAGGAGCTTAGGGATAATGGTAGGATGGCAAATGGGAATGAGGATATGGAGGTAGATATTACCACATCTGAGGTAGAAGCCAAAATCGAACAGCTTAATGGGACTAAATCTGGGGGCCCAGATCATCTTCATCCAAGAATATTAAAGGAACTGGCACATGAAATTGCAAGCCCATTAGCAAGAATTTTTAATGAATCTGTAAACTCAGGGGTTGTACCGTACGACTGGAGAATTGCTAACATAGTTCCTATTTTTAAGAAAGGGAAAAAAAGTGATCCGAGTAACTATAGACCTGTTAGTTTGACATCTGTAGTATGCAAGGTCTTGGAAAAATTTTTGAAGGAGAAAGTAGTTAAGGACATTGAGGTCAATGGTAATTGGGACAAAATGCAACATGGTTTTACAAAAGGTAGATTGTGCCAAACCAACCTGATCTCCTTCTTTGAGAAAGTAACAGCTTTTTTAGACAAAGGAAATGCAGTGGATCTAATTTACCTCAATTTCAGTAAGGCATTTCATACGGTTCCACATGGGGAATTATTAGCTAAATTGGAAAAGATGGGGATCAATATGAAAATTGAAAGGTGGATAAGGAACTGGTTAAAGGGGAGACTACAATGGGTCATACTGAAAGGTGAACTGTCAGGCTGGAAGGAGGTTACTAGTGGAGTTCCTCAGGGATCGGTTTTGGGACCAATCTTATTTAATCTTTTTATTACTGACCTTGGCACAAAAAGTGGGAATGTGCTAATAAAGTTTGCGGATGACACAAAGCTGGGAGGTATTGCTAATACAGAGAAGGACCGGGCTATCATACAGGAAGATCTGGATGACCTTGTAAACTGGAGTAATAGTAATAAGATGAAATTTAATAGTGAAAAGTGCAAGATCATGCATTTAGGGATTAATAACAAGAATTTTGGTTATAAATTGGGGACATCAGTTGGAAATAACAGAGGAGGAGAAGGACCTCGGAGTACTGGTTGATCACAGGATGACTATGAGCCGCCAATGTGATATGGCCGTTAAAAAAGCTAATGCGGTCTTGGGATGCATCAGGCAAGGTATTTCCAGTAAAGATAAGGAGGTGTTAGTACTGTTATACAAGGCACTGGTGAGACCTCACCTGGAATACTGTATGCAGTTCTGGTCTCCCATGTTTAAGAAGGATGAATTCAAACTGGAACAGGTACAGAGAAGGGCTACTAGGATGATCCGAGGAATGGAAAACCTGTCTTATGAAAGGAGATTCAAAGAGCCTGGCTTGTTTAGGCTAACCAAAAGAAGGCTGAGGGGTGATATGATTGCTCTTTATAAATATATCAGAGGGATAAATATCAGGGAGGGAGAGGAATTATTTAAGCTTAGTACCAATGTGGACAGAAGAACAAATGGATATAAACTGGACATTAAGAAGTTTAGACTTGAAATTAGACGAAGGTTTCTAACCATTACAGGAATGAAGTTCTGGAACAGCCTTCCAAAGGGAGTAGTGGGGGCAAAAGACATATCTGGCTTCAAGACTAAGCTTGATAAGTTTATGGAGGGTATGGTATGATGGGATAGCCTAATTTTGGCAATTAATTGATCTTTGATTATTAGCAGGTAAATATGCCCAATGGTCTGTGATGTGATGTTAGATGGGGTGGGATCTGAGTTACTACAGAGAATTCTTGGTGGTGCTGGCTGGTGAGTCTTGTCCACATGCTCAGGGTTTAACTGATCGCCATATTTGGGGTCAGGAAGGAATTTTCCTCCAGGGCAGATTGGCAGAGGCCCTGGAGGTTTTTCGCCTTCCTCTGCAGCGTGGATTCTCTGTACCTTGAGGTCTTTAAACCACGATTTGAGGACTTCAATAACTCAGACATAGGTTAGGGGTTTGTTACAGGAGTGGGTGGGTGAGATTCTGTGGCCTGCGTTGTGCAGGAGGTCAGACTAGATGATCATAATGGTCCCTTCTGACCTTAAAGTCTATGAGTCTGAGGGATTGTAGCAAATGCGGTTGTATCTTAGGGCCTGGCTGTAGACAATGGATCATGTGATGTGTTCTGAATGAAAGCAGGAGGCATGTAGGTAAGTATAGCAGTCAGCAGGTTTCCGGTATAGGGTAGTGTTTATGTGACCATCGCTTATTTGCACTGTAGTGTCCAGGAAGTGGATCTCTTGCACTTCAATCTCCCTGGACACTTAATAACAGACTTAAAAGTGGCCATTCTTCAACAAAAAAAATTTCAAAAACAGACTTCAATGAGAAACTGCAGAACTGGAATTAATTTGCAAACTTGACACCATCAAATTAGGCCTGAATAAAGACTGGGAGTGGCTGGGTCATTACAAAAAGTAATTTCCCCTCTTTTGATATTCACCGATTCTTGTCAACTGTTGGGAATGGGCCACTGTCACACCCCAATGGCCCCCTCCCTCAGGGAGTCCGTGAGGAAGGCAGATCAGCATTGTATGTGGTGAACGCTGTTGCAAGCATTGCAAAGCATTTTGGGGAGGGTCAAAGTTGTGTGAGTGGGGAATAGAAGATTCCTTTACAGGAGTACGAGAGGCCAAGAGAGGGGGGGGAAGAGAAAGAAGAAGGGCAGAGAACGGGTTAACTCCACGCCCTGCTAGGCCCGAAGATAAAACACTCAAGGCCACAGCACACATCTGACTCTCGGCTGCCAGCCAAGAACGAGGGGAGCCCGGAATGGAACAGACACAGACCTGCAGATCCAGCCCATAACAAGCGAGGGCCAGCACAGAGGAAAACAAAGAGAACAACAGAGTTTAGCCAGTGTGTTTTGGGGAAAGTCAAGGAGACCACAGAAAGCCGGTTTGAACTGGCACAAAAAGCACCAGGAACAGAGGTCTCGGAATGGAACACCCCCAAAGGAGCCCCAGACTTAAAACCCTCCTGAGAGCTGGAGCAATTCAGAGAGCACAGCAGATTCTCGGACGCCCTGGGCCCAGGACAGCACTCCCATCCATCCTCCCCTCCCCCTTTCTTCTTACGTTACACCAAAGCCTGGTCATCTTTGGGGTAGTGCGTGTGTGAGCATGAAATTGGTTTGGGCTTGGGGCTCTAATGCTTTCTTTCTTCCCCTGAGTGACGTGGGAACGTTCCCAGCACTCTCTGCTGTGATTTTATTATTTTATCAATAAAGCTTTAAAATCTAGACACTTGATGCGTTTCGTCATCTCCTCCCCAAATGATCCTGCGGCGTCAGCCTGATCACCTGATGCTCCAGGCAGATTGGTAACGAAAATCTGTCACAATTTTGGTGGAGAATTGTGGAGGCGGGGAGCCCTATGGCACGCACCAACTGGTCCGCCATTGGTATTTCATGTTTGCTCTGTCTGGCACTGTTGGTATTACATGTTGAGGATTTTCTGATTAAAGGTGTGCCCACTCTCAGCCGTAGTAGGTCTGAGAACCGGAGAGGGGTTTAGCATTCCTCTCTCCACCCCGGTTGGCGGTGATAGGGTGCAGGTGGGTACACTCCCGGTTGTAGAAGTCTGGGTAATAGGAGGGGAGGACTCAGGGAGTCTCGCTCCATACATATAATTTTCGGTGCATACACCCCCACTCGTAGCAGTGTAGGGATATTAAAGAAGGTTTATATTAGAAATGAAAGTGATTCCCCATAATTGCTCCCCCATAATTTAAATCTCATAGCATTACCAAGTAAAAGATCTCTTGGATTTATTGTTAACTTACAAGCTACTGTCTGTGTAAAACTTGTAAGCCATTGATTGCATCTGTTCTCAGAAAGATACTTTATTGCTATGTAAAACTTGCAAACAGTCAATTGACTGTGTTCTCTAAGCATGCTCTGTAATTGATACTTTGTAAACAAACGCGGTAAGCCGTTAATTAACTCTCCACTCAAAATGATATATTGTAACGCCAACTGCTCTTAGAGGCAGCACAGAAAAAAATCCCCTCCCTCAAAGGGCAGGGAGTCTCAAATAAATTAGTAACATCCCAAAAGTGGTGGAGACAGTAAAATAAATGTGATTAAAAGAAGGAATGTATGTGAATGAATGCTTGGTTTACATGAATGATCAGGGAGGTGCCAGCCTAGGAATGCAGAATCCATCAGCCGAAGAAGGCATCAAGTGGGAACAACCAGATGACCCCCGGAGGGCAAACTGAAATCCACCCCACCATCTCAAAGGATGAGAAAAACCAACATCTGACAGCACGGAGCCATCAGGAATGTGCCACCTGCTGATTGATTCAGCAACAGCAGGATGAAGCAATTCCCATAGACTGACATAGGAATAAATTCCTATAAAAATGGACTCTAAAGACTAAGGACTTTGAGTCTCTGGTTCTGCTACCACCCTCCAGGAGCACTAGGTGCGCATCTGACACAGACTCGGCTCCACTCTCGTGGACAGGATACGTGGCCAGTATTCTGTCACGAGCAACTTCCAGGCTGGTAACTATAACTGATTAATGCAGAACCTATGAGAGTGTTCGTGTGAATGAATGAATGTAACAACTGTCTGTTGTATTTGCAATAAATGTGGCATTTTGCCTTATCCCTCTTATAAGATCCTGTTGGTATTATTTTATTAGTGTAACATAATTGGTGGAGAATTGCGAAAGGGGGAATATTGGTAAAGTACCTCAGTTATTTTAAATATTGGTGTGCACCGAGTAAACTTGGCACAATACGATCTGGTTAACCAAACCTGCTGGCCTCCAGATAGGAAGCAGGAAAATAACAAATATAAGCTACGATTTCAGAATCTAGGCTGTCACTCGCTGACCTGTGTCAGGTGTGACGAGGGAATTTAATAAGCTACGATTTCAGAATCTAGGCTGTGTCACTCGCTGAATGGTGTCAGGAGCAACAGGAAAGTTTGAACAAGCTTTTAAAAATGTTCAAGAGAAGGTGCATAAACCCTGGGTCGTAGCATGACTGAGGAGAAGAGGAGAACTTAGGGTTTCTCGCTCTGCCCCTAGGAGGGGTTTTTATGTTTGTTGTATGAACTCTTGGTGGTAGAAGCCCAAGCAATACAGAGGGAAGCTTAGCATCTCTCCCTCTGGCCCAGAGTGGGTTAAAATCATAAGCCCCGGCACTGGCACGAGCAAACATAAGATCCAGATCCTGTTCTGTTAAACCAATCTCTGAAGCATATAGGAGTTTGGGCAGTGTAGTATTTTGTGTGTGATATTGTGGTCATTTCACAGTTTTGAACAATGTTTAAGGAAAGGGACCAGGAAAGGTGGGGGCTAGCTAAGGAGCCCACCCTCCTTGCTAAATTGGTAGTGGAACAAAGCTTGTGCCCATGGAAAGGAAAGGTTCATTGGAAAAAGCAGGATCAGGCCCAGACAAGCAGGCAGGAAACAGATAAAGAGATTGGAAAACAGGTTGGGAACCCTGAGGGGCATAGTGGCAGGAGTAAGGAAAAGAGTAAGTACAGGCATGGGGATTTCAGATGCTGGGACAATACTTGGAATGGTGAAATCTGAGTTGAAGGTGTCATTTTGGGAGATAAGAAAGTGAGTTAAGGAAAGAGAGTGAGAAGTTAACTCTACAGAGGCTGGAGGGAATTAAGCAGTTGAACCTTGTAAAAATGTTAGCAAAGGAAAGTGTTAATAGAAAAAGAATTCTTGGTTTCTTTGCAGCCATTCTGAAGGAAAAATGGGGCCCTTTTCCAAAGGAATGTTTGTAAATAAGCCAGAGAGAAAGACAATCTGCTTTGAATCATTTGACTGAACAATTTAGTCAAATTCGCTAAAAGAACATAGGGGGGTTCTATTGGAACTTAACTGCCCCAAATATAATGTATAGCAAATGTAATCTATGTACAGCTGTGTAAAAATTAAAGCAGTGTAAGGGATGTTAAGCGGAAGAGTATGTTTATATCTGTGTGTGTATAGATATATTGTGTAAATGTGTGGAGTGTTAGGGACCTAGGCCAACACTCCTGACTTGTAAAATCCTGTTTTGTAGGTGTAAGATAAATTGGTTTTGTTTTGTTTTTAATAATGCCACTAAAAATCCATTTGACTCTTTAATTCAAAGTTGCAAAACTGACAGACCTTTTTGCCAGACACAGGTAATCAGTGTTGGTTGGCTTTGGAATTTGGTATTTAACCCTTACGGGGTAACTTGATTCTTTACAAAATTTAAAATGTTTTTAAATAAAGACAAAGTCATGGCTGCAGCAGGGCAGTCAAAATCAGGAGAATAGGGAAAGATTGTGGATTCTTTTTGTTTGTTTGTTTTTTGTAACAAAATAGCAGATGAGAGCTGTAGTAAAAGAGTAAGAAATTTAAAACAAAAACAAAAAGACAGTGCCCCTCTGAAGCAACAGCAGGGGTGAGGTGCACAAAATAAAAAGAAGCAATGTTAGAAGCACTGAGCCTTAAGATGGCTCTGTGTAATCAGACTGTCACTTCGATAAGGGTAAATGAAAACTCTGTAAGAACAAAAGAAACAGTTACACCTTACGTAAAAAAAAATTGATATGTATAGAAGTTAAACTATAGAAGGAAGGTGCATTTTCCCCAGGACATGTGCAGTGTATATTATAGAAGGGGTGAAAGAAATGCAAACGAAACATGCTACTCAATTAAAATTCTATTAGGGCTCCAAAGGAGCTACAATAGATTGTGTTTTCTTTTTCAGATCTTTGTGTGTTTTGGAAGCAAGAGTTAAAAGTAATCAAAACTCTGGTGGAAATTAATTGTATTCCTTTTAAGACAAGAGTCTCTGAGCTGCTGATGGCTTTGAATCCAATAGCCAAGCCTGTGTTAATGCAAATTACCTAACTGATTGATGAAGGAAACAACTGCCAGCACAAAGAAACTGCAAATAAAGGACATTCCTGGTCAGCAAACAAACTGTCTAAATAAAAGGCATGGTATAATACCTTTAATAGATTTAATGCTAATGTTATTGTTAATATTAAACATTAGGATAAATGTAATGTTAATAAGTACCCTGTAACAATGTATAGTGTGTATGATTTTTGGAAAAATCCTTTAAGGTAATATGGTAATGATACTTGGGGGGGGGGGGAGGGATAGCTCAGTGGTTTGAGCATTGGCCTGCTAAACCCAGGGTTGTGAGTTCAATCCTTGAGGGGGCCACTTGGGGATCTGGGGCAAAATCAGTACTTGGTCCTGCTAGTGAAGGTAGGGGGCTGGACTCGATGACCTTTCAAGGTCCCTTCCAGTTCTAGGAGATGGGATATCTCCATTAATTAATTATTATACTCCTCAGCTATTACCTGTGAGTAAACTTAAAGCTTAACACAGCACGAAAAACATTATAAACTTGGTCTGTGGTATAAGAAAAACTGAGGTACACCACCTCATGGATTTAGTGACTGAACAGTAAAATAATTTCCCCATAACTCTTAAAAGATACAAGCCATTAAAACCTGGCCTGCCTATAGAATAAAAACACAGGAAAATATGGAGGTAATTCCTCTTGTTCTGTCTGAAATCAACAAGGGTATTTGTAAAAGAAAGGAATATTTTAAGCAATAATCAGTGCCACCCCAAAAGGGGTAGAAAAATGTTATTTTTGTCTTTCAGAAAATCAGAAAAAGCCGATACCAGCTACAGGACAACCTAATACAGAAATAAATGAAAGTGATTGAAAGATCTTAAGAGTTGTACTAAGGGATTATGACATGATGTTCAGGAAACAGAAGGGTATAGCTACGGACTTGGGAGTCCCGCAGTCGTGGGCGATGGCATCAGCGATGGGTTCTAGGCCGAACATACGGGCTGTAGGGAGTGTGGACATGCAAGTCCAGCTGCCCAGTTAGCTGGTACCATGGGAGGCAGGTGAACCTGATGCCCAAGCCACGGGGGAGACAGCAAAGAGGGATAGGACCCTGCTACCTCTTTCCAAGGGTGTGTGTGAAAACCTCTCCTGGTGGGAGAGGGCTCTCACCAAGGTGGGATACAATCCCTGGGGTTCCGTGGCAGAGCTCCAGAAAAGAGTGTTGACTTAACAGGATTTGTTAGACCTGTATGCCGAGTATGAAAAGCTGAAGGGTAAAAACCTAGGGGCAGTTGTGGGATTAATTTGGACTGCGGCAGCCATGTGGTATCAGACATTGTTGGGACAGAAAGAGGAGTTGGGGAGAAGGGTTTACCCGACAGTTGATGGAAATTGAGCAACTGAAAGTGCAAATTACTAACCAGGCTGCAACCCAAGCCTATGCCCAGGACAAGTTGCAAGCCTTGAGACAGGACTTCCAGGCGGAAAAGGAGAAACGCACCCACCTGGAAGCACTGGCTAAGCAAGTACCTGTCCTTCAGGGACTCATCAAAAATTTGACCATTTGTGCTCAGCATACGCCGCAACAGCAGTGTGCTTGTCATGAAAAGGAAATTAAACAGTTAAAACACCAATTGGCCGTGCATTCTGTCCAGGTGGCAGCCATTATAGCGGGTGAAGGGGGAGAAGGTTGAATGTACGGCACCCCCTCCCCCAACCACAAGGAAAAGCACCCCGTGGGGTGATTACAGAAAGAAAAGGGACCAGGAGGGGTGGGGGCTAGTTAAGGAGCCCACCCTCCTTGCTAAATTGGTAGCGGAACAAAGCCTGTGCCCATGGAAAGGGACAATGCAGCAAGAGAAAAAGGATCGGGCCCAGACAAGCAGGCAGGCAACAGATAAAGAAATGGGTTGAAGTAACGGGACAACTAATAATTTAGAGAGTTTTTGTATGCGTCTCTAAAACCCTCTTGAGAGCTGGAGCAATTCGGAGAGCACAGCAGATTCTCGGACGCCCTGGGCCCAGGACAGCACTTCCGTACATCCCTCCCGCCCCCTTCTTCTTATGTTACACCCAAGCCTGGCCAGCTTTGGGGTAGTGTGTGTGTATGAAAGCAGGTTAGAGCTTGGGGCTCTAATGCTTTCTAATGCGAGATATAGCGAGATCGATGCCCTCATTCTCCACCAAAACTGTGACAGATTTTCATTACCAAGCTGCCTGGAGCGACATCTGTTCCTGGTGCTTTATGTGCCAGTTCAAACCGGCTTTCTGTGGTCTCCTCGACTTTCCCCAAAACACACTGGCTAAACTCTGTTGTTCTCTTTGTTTTCCTCTGTGCTAGCCTCCGCTTGCCTCGCTTGTTATGGGCTGGCTCTGCAGGTCTGTGTCTGTTCCATTCCGGGCTCCCCTCATTCTTGGCTGGCAGCCGAGAGTCAGAGGTGTGCTGTGGCCTTGAGCGTTTTATCTTCAGGCCTAGCAGGAACGTGGAGTTAACCCGTTCTCTATCCTTCTTTCTCTCCCCCCCCTTTCTTGGCCTCTCGTACTCCTGTAAAGGAATCTTCCATTCCCCACTCACACACCTTTGACCCTCCCCAAAATGCTTTGCGATGCTTGCAACAGCGTTAGCCACATACAATGCTGATCTGCCTTCCCCGGGGACTCCCTGAGGGAGGGGGCCATTGGGGTGTAACACCACTTCCACCTTGATTGAATTGGCCACGTTAGCACTGACCCCCCACTTGATAAGGCAACTCCCATCTTTTCATGTGCTGTAATATTTATACCTGCCTACTGTATTTTTCACTCCATGCATCTGATGAAGTGGGTTTTAGCCCACAAAAGCTTATGCCCAAATAAATTTGTTAGTCTCTAAGCTGCCACAAGGACTCCTCATTGTTTTTGTTGATACAGACTAACACGGCTACCCCTCTGAAACCCGTCTACAGGCAGACAGTGGAGGAGATGTTCAGGACTGGGGGTGGGGGTGTTGAGGTCACGTTGCAAAGAGTAACCCAGGCTGGTGGAAGCCAGAGTGAAGCTGTTGCACTGTAAGCATGCTGCTTGTAGCAGGGCTCTGAGCCAAAGCAGCACAGCAGACACCCAAGGTTACAGGGCAGACAGTGACAACCCTCCCTGATGTGGGTGGAACGCCAAAGCATCACAATAGGTCATTGGAGACTGTCCCAAATCTTTCCATGAAATCTTCCCATCGTCCCTTTCCCACCAGACCCTCCCCGCTCACTAGAGCGACCATTTCCCAACCACTTCCTGTTCCAACTACCCCAGAGTTCCCCCAGCCCCCCATAACCTGGACTGCCTATCCAATCGTGCCCCACCAACAGCACCACAGCTCCACCCCCTTTTCCTAATTCCAAGTCTCCCATTCCCCCAGCCCACCCCATGACCACTTCCCAGGAGCTGCAGTCCCAGTCTCCCCTTTTCCTCACCCAACCCTCATTGATTCTCTCTAATCCTCCCCAAACCCCTCACTTCCTCCCACTACTCTCACCCTCCCTGCACCAGCTCCCGATCGTCTCCCCTCCCACTGCTCTCTGCCTTATCTCCTCCCAAGGACTCCTAAACAGGAACTTCACATTGTCTCTTTCAACAGATGAGCCCACCTGACTGTCACAGGCTCAACACACTTGGGAAGTTATTATAGTAACGTGCCAGCTCTGCTATAGTTAAGGTTCAACATTTCTTTGTTTGCTCTAAACTCCACACGCCTACTCAGATTGTCTAGAATTATGTTGCTTATGACGGAGAAGGGAAGAGTTAGTTATGCTCCAGCAAGGCCTACCTCAATTACAAACAGTGAACCAAAGGCTGGGAACCAGAGCAGGCCTGGCCTTGGCAAAATAACACTAGGTATTGGCTGACCAAGCAAGCACATTCCTGACCAGAGAGGATGGTAGAAGAACACCCGAGTTCCCAAGTAACCACATAAACACATTCTTGAGAGATGGTGCAAGGACACACCAACCCCCTTGTAAGATAAGGATGGGATGACAGGATAATGGATGAGGATGTTTGGTTCCAACTAGCAGGTACCAGGTGTAGGTCTGGTAACTAACCACGTCAGGAGTGTGATACGTAACTGTTTCTATCAATGTATAAAAGGAGAAGTTCATAGGAGGGGCACCTTTGGCCAGCCTAGGGGGCAGTGTCCTGGTGCACTGACTGAGCTAGTACAATTGTCACAGGCATACATAGGTTAGTGTTCCTGTAGTTCCTTCACCACTGAACCGAGCCTGTGGTCTTATGAATAACATCGAGTTCTGCTGAATGAACATGCTGCACTGTCTGCTACTGCAGCTAACACTGAAGCTCCAAGAACAGTACTTGCGCTCCAGCAGCAACCACACACAAATGTGGGGTTATTTGATCAAGAAGTTCCTGAGATACACCCCTATCCCCAAAAGCAGCTTTTTACAAACTCACCATGCTCTTATAACATTTCCTTGCACCCACCTGGGGCTCAAACTGTGGTTCTCATTGTCCCCCAACTGATCTCAGGCACTTGGTCTTTATCTCAGCTAGCACTGCCTCTTTGGGCAAGCAGTATTGAAAAAGTTTAATAACTAGAGTTTGGAATTTTAGATCAGCATGAGCCAAACTGTAAAGTCAAAGAGACTGAAATGCACATGGACACCAAGACTAAGGCTCTGTTAAGAGCCAGAGTGTTTCCAACAATCAGCTGTCACAGTAATTGTTTGGCTAGAGGGGGCATGCTGTGGCCACTGAAAATAAGCTACACCCATGCATTTGAGTATGAGCCCTACCAGGGACATTTTGAAGACATGTATTGCACACCTTTCTTGGGTTCTGCCCTGATACCAACATTTCTGGGTTAAGAACAATATTTCAAAGTGCACTAAAATCCACATGCCAAATTTGGCCTGGTCTGCATGTAAAAGATTTGCCAGCATGGTTCTGTTGGTTATGGGGGGGGGGGGGGGGGTGAAATCACATCCCCAGCCAACATAACTATGGCAACAAAAGCTCTGTGTAGACACAGTTATAGTGGCAAAAAAAGTCCATTAAAATAAATCAAGGAAATTAAAAGCCCATAAACTACATGAATGCAAAGTTAAGGTTGTTCAGTGCTGTCTCATGCCCTCCCAGAATGTGGATGGTGGCTAAACTTAAACCTCTGAAAACCACGTCACCCCTGTAATGCAACTTTAACTCTGCCCCCACCCCTAAGCCTACAGCAGTGGTCCCCCAACCTTTTCTGTGAGGCGGGCGCTGGATGACTAGCCGCCGAGGACTGTGGCCGTCGGTCAAGCAGCCGCCAAAATGCCGCCGTGAAGCGGCAACATCAAGAGGCGTCGCCGCCGAAATGCCGCCGTGAAGCAGCAATGTCAAGAGGCGTCGCCGCCGTTGGCGGCATTTCGGCAGTAGCACTTCTTGACATTGCCGCTTCTCGGCGGCTACTTTTTCCGTGGCCAGTAGGCGGGCGCCATGGTGCCCGCGGGCACCGCGTTGAGGACCTCTGGCCTAGAGCTTCAATAGCCACTGAGAATAGTTCAGGAAAGGTGGTACAAATCTTAATAAACTACAAAGGGAAGTAGAGGACCCTCTGTCTCTTGAAGTCTTCAGACCAAGACTGGCTGCCTTTCAGGAAGATGATTTAATCAAACACAAGGTATTCAGCAATACAATAGCAACTGGATGAAATTCTGTGGTCTGTGTTACACAGGAGGTTAGACTAGATGACCTAATAAGGACCCTCCTGTCCTTATATATATTGAGATATACCTATCTCATAGAACTGGAAGGGACCTCGAAAGGTCATCGAGTCCAGCCCCCTGCCTTCACTAGCAGGACCAAGTACTGATTTTGCCCCAGATCCCTAAGTGGCCCCCTCAATGATTGAACTCACAACCCTGGGTTTAGCAGGCCAATGCTCAAACCACTGAGCTATCCCTCCCCCCAAAATCTATCAATCTACAATAGATACAAGGAAGGACTGGGAGAACATATCATTATCTGTGTTGTGCTCCACAGAGTTGAACACCAGTATTTATCTGCATGCATTCCAGCTGTGTGCACTGTGTCAGCTGTAGCTGTAATTAAAAGAGGGATTAGTTGGATCCCTTGGCAGAGCTGTGACTGATATGAAGAGAGGTGCATGTGACTCTTGACATACCAAGTTTGCCTCATTTCAGTGCTGACTATTGTAGGTTGTGTCAGTAAAGGCACACAAGCTATGTTCTTGCCATGGTGATTGTCAGCAGTCTGGTACCATACATGTTAACTGTCATCAGGGCTTAGTGAGGAGTAAGTGAAGGCAATGACTCAGAAGGAATCCTGAGTGCAAGGGCAAAGGGGTGGTAACATTTTGCTAATCTGAGATGCTTTGTGTGCAGTAGGCTCAGTGTTTAGCCCGGGGTAGGTAGCTTCTGTCTGCTACAATGGAAATGAACCCAAGTTTTCCCTTAGCAAAGAGAAGATGTTAGACTTTGTGCTATCCTGTCATGTGCTCTGTTCCCAAAGTGTTCTGTAGCGGGGAGGGCAGAGCGTTAGCATGTGTGTTACTGGCACGTCGGGCTGTTGCTGAAACAGGGCAGAGCTGAGGTTGCATTGTGGTGGTGACGTGAACCTTAACTCTTCATTTCCCCTTCTAATAACCAAGGGGACAGGAAACCTTACCCAGCGAGGTCACGTTCTCATAATTCTCCTGCATGACGTCTCTGTAGAGGGCTCTCTGAGCAGGGTCCAGCAGAGCCCACTCCTCCTTGGTGAAATACACAGCCACCTCCTCGAAGGTCACCGGCCCCTGAAAGAGCAAGAGCCCCCCACTCAGTACCTGCTGCCCCAGAGACAGCCCCCTAGTCACGGGGGGGAGCAGGGCCAGGAAAATGGAAGCTCTGGGAGGTACAGTCACTATAGTCCCACCCCCAGAAGGTATCAGGGTGAGGAGAGAAAGAGAGAGCCCCTTGTTCCTCCCAGCAGACAGAGGGGGCAGGGTCTTCACATTCATCACACACCTACTAGCCAGAGCATACAGGAGATGGATCCTGCTGGGGGCGCTAAGGACAGCCCCATGGTACGAATCCCAACATCCTCCCCATTTCCAGCAGCTGGATATGAGGGGATGGGGCATCTCCCCTTAGCCTCACTGGTGGGTGCCGACTTCGTATCTCCTACCAGCCTATGGCTGGTAGGTTCATGCTCTAGCACTGGAAATCTGGTAAGTTTTCCCAGCCCTATCCAGGGGGGTTGTTTCCTGTTCCACAAAAGAGGTAATTTCCATCTCTGGCCCCCATGGGTCTGTTTCTAGAATATAGGCCCAAGGTAAACTAGTCCCAGCAGGTTTGTCACACCTTGTTCCTGTTCCTTTCTAGACCAAACCCCCAAGAAGTTCCCACCTCCTAAATATTTACTGTCCCTCTTCCTCCCGTATCGCCCTGAAAATCCCTACCTGGACTGGCTCAACAGCAGCCATTTCTTTTCCGTGTCCCATGGGAGGATGAGACGATCTGGAGGAAAACATGGATGTTATTCTGCAGCCTGTCAGGGAAAGAAGGGCAGCTAGGGAGATTCCAGAACTGCCTTTAGCTAATTTCACATCAAGTTCCCCTCCATCCCCCCAGGCTCTTTCCCTGTAGACAGATGTTCTAGACTCTGCCATGCACGGGTGACTTTTGACAGTCTCACGCAACATTCTCAGAAGAAAACCAGGAAAATGTGAAATTACTATAAGGTGGGTGCATAACTAGTTGAAAGACCATACTCAAAGAGTTATCATCAATGGTTTGCTGCCAAATTAGAAGATCATATCTAGTGGGGTCCCACAGGCATCTGTCCTGTGTGGCACTATTCAATATTTTCATTAAAGACTTAGATAAAGGAGTGGCGAGTATGATTATAAAATTTGTGGATGACACCAAGCTGGGAGGGGGTTGCAAGCAATTCAGAGGATGGGATTAGAATTCAAAATGACCTTTACAAATTAGAGAATTTGTTTGAAATCAACAACATGAATTTCAGTAAAGACCCATGCAAAGTACTACTTTTAGGAAGGAAAAATAATAATGGGTAATAACTGGCTAGGTAGTATCATAGAATATCAGGGTTGGAAGGGACCTCAGGAGGTCATCTAGTCCAACCCCCTGCTCAAAGCAGGACCAATCCGCAACTAAGTCATCCCAGCCAGGGCTTTGTCAAGCCAGGCCTTAAAAACCTATAAGGAAGAAGATTCCACCACCTCCCTAAAGGTAACCCATTCCAGTGCTTCACCACCCTCCTAGTGAAAAAGTTTTTCCTAATATCCAACCTAAACCTCCCCCATTGCAACTTGAGACCATTACTCCTTGTTCTGTCATCTGCTACCACTGAGAACAGTCTAGATCCATCCTCTTTGGAACCCCCTTTCAGGTAGTTGAAAGCAGCTATCAAATCCCCCCTCATTCTTCTCTTCTGCAGACTAAATAATCCCAGTTCCCTCGGCCTCTCCTCGTAAATCATGTGCTCCAGCCCCCTAATCATTTTTGTTGCCCTCCGCTGGACTTTTCCCAATTTTTCCACATCCTCCTTGAAGTGTGGGGCCCAAAACTGGACACAGTACTCCAGATGAGGCCTCACCAATGCCGAATAGAGGGGAATGATCATGTCCCTCGATCTGCTGGCAATGCTCCTACTTATACAGCCCCAAATGCCGTTAGCCTTCTTGGCAATGAGGTCACACTACTGAGGGGGGAGGGATAGCTCAGTGGTTTGAGCATTGGCCTGCTAACCCCAGAGTTGTGAGTTCAATCCTTGAGGGGGCCATTTAGGGAACTGGGGTAAAAATCTGTCTGGGGATTGGTCCTGCTTTGAGCAGGGGGTTGGACTAGATGACCTCCTGAGGTCCCTTCCAACCCTGATATTCTATGACTCATATCCAGCTTTTCGTCCACTGTAACCCCTAGGTCCTTTTTTGCAGAACTGCTGCCTAGCCACTTGGACCCTAGTCTGTAGCAGTGCATCGGATTCTTCTGTCCTAAGTGCAGGACTCCGCACTTGTTCAACAAGGACATCATCAGATTTCTTTTGGCCCAATCCTCTAATTTGTCTAAGTTTCTCTGTTACCTATCCCCTACCCTCCAGCAGATCTACCACTCCTCCCAGTTTAGTGTCATCTGCAAACTTGCTGAGGGTGCAATCCATGCCATCCTCCAGATTATTAATGAAGATATTGAACAAAAACGGCCCCAGGACCAACCCTTGGGGCACTCCGCTTGATACCGGCTGCCAACTAGACATGGAGCCATTGATCACTACCTGTTGAGCCCAATGGTCTAGCCAGCTTTCTATCCACCTTATAGTCCATTCATCCAGCCCATACTTCTTTAACTTGCTTATGGAGCAGCCTTTCCTTCTTTATCAAAAACCAGAGCTCTCTGGTGAGAGCAGCTTATGAAATCACCTCCCCACAGGGAGGATGTGGATCTCATTTGCCCCTATTTTAATCTGGAGTCACTCCTTGTCCTTCCTTGCCATGACTCTGGATTAATATTGGTCTCAATGAGACCAGGAACAAAGCTCAGAAGGGAGGAGGCCAGGCCCCTTTTAGGCAGATCACTGTGTGGGGCCTGCGGAGGGCTAGCTATAGCACCCTGGTCTCTCAGATAATTGCCTCACAAAGAAAATTACTGGCTTAACCAGAGACAATTAACCTGTTATAGTGAGATCATTGGCTAACGAGGTGATTAGCACAATAAGGGGAAGACTAATTGGGAGGAACAGGATGTACCAGGAAGCTCAGTGAGAGTGGGGTGTAATAGAGTGGGCTGGGTGGAAGGCTCCTCCTGGCACATGCCTATACTGTATTCTGCAGTGCTGGGAATATAAAGATTAAAGATGCACATGGGGAAAAGAAACAGCCTGTGTGTATATTGGAAGAGACAATCCAAATGGGTTGGGCAGTGCAGCACAGCGAGTAGCTGTGACACAGGGTAACCCCTTTCCCACCTTCCTCCCTCCCCACATCTGAGAGAAGGGCTCTGAACAACAGTTTCCATCCAAAACCAGAAGTTCTTGCAGTTTTGATAGAGGGAGAAAAGCAAAATCTGTGGCGATTTCACATTAGTGTTTGGTAAATGGATAGAAAGTTACCACCTCCCGCCCGCCGGCCATTCACACTGGCAGCTGGGAGCCCTGTGTGATGCTTCCTTAACAGAAGGACGGCATGGAGGAGCCAACATATTTAAGCATTTCCTGGCCTGTCCCTGGAAAATAATGGCCACTGACCAACCCCAGAGATGGCTGCACCTCAGAGCTGGGGGAAGCAATCCCACATGGGGGATGGGGATACTTCTGGTCATATAGTCAGCTCAAGCAGCTGGCTCTGGGGACAGCTACACGGGCTGCTTGTGAAGCAGCTCTGCAGCCAGCTGCTCCAGCAGCCCCACAGCCAGCCACACCAGCCACTGATGGAGTGGCTCCGGGGCCAGCCACACCGGCCACTGCTCAGGCCCTAGTTCTGGGGACTGCCCGAGAAGCGGCCAGTGAGGCTGGCCGCAAAGACTGCCTGAGCAGCGGTCCCCGGAAGGCCAGTGCAGCCGCTGCCGGCAGCGATCCCCAGGCAGCTGGAGTAGCCACTTCCCTGGGAAGCCCCCCGGCAGTGGTGCCCAGGCGGCCGGTGCAGTCGCTGCCAGCAGTGGTGCCTGGGCGGCCAGTGCAGTCGCTGCCAGCAGCCCCCAGAGGCAGTCCCCAGGCGGCTGGAGTAGCTGCTTCCCCGGGTGGCCTCTGGCAGCGGTACCCAGGTGCCCAGGGCAGCTGCTGCCGGCAGCCACTGGCAGCTGTTGTTATGGCTGGCCCTGGCCCCCGCCAGCAACAGCCCCCTGGGGCGACCGTCCCCCAGCAGCAACCCCAGCACCCCTCCACACACACCCCGCAGCAGCGACCCCCTTAAGATTTAGTCACGGGTATTTTTAGTAAAAGTCATGGACAGGTCAAAGGCCCGTGAATTTTTGTGTATTGCCCATGACCTGTCCATGACTTTTACTAAAAATAACTGTGACTAAATCGTAGCCTGATTGATAATTAGTGGAAATGGCTGACTCTGAGATTCGATATCAGTTTTCAGTAATTAAAGAGAAAAGGGTGGAACTCTGAGGAATTTTAGATCAATCTTCAGAAGTTAGAGAGGAAAGTAGGAGAATGTGAGGTATTTATATCAATAGTTGATAATAGGTAAAGAGGTAAAATCTGAGTGAATTTCCTTATCAATATTTGATAAAGAGAGAAAAGGAGAAACAGTTCCAGGGATTTTATATCAAGAGTGAAAGGAAAGAGCAAAAACAGATTTTATGTTAACATTTTGTAATTAGAGACAGGATAATCTCATAATACATTAGTAATAGATAATGAGAGAGAAAATGGGGCAGACTTTAGGGTACTTTTATCTCAGTCTTTGAGAATTGGGGAGAAAAAGGGTTAAAAACTAAATATCTGATAATAGGAGAGGAAAGCACCAAGCTCTGGGGGATATTTAATAATTAGAGGGAAAGTTTGAGAGGACTGTGTATGGATGTTCAATAACCACAGAAAAAGTAGTGGTTTCTCACCACCATTCACCTGGGCAGCAGGGACCCTTTGCAAAGTTGCTTTGAAGATGGGTGTGGAGCAGGCAGGCTCCCTGGCCCTGGGGGAGGGGGACAGAGATAGGGGAAGGTGGGAGGTGCATTGGGTGGATGGCAGGGAGGGGCAGCAGCTCGGAGCAGATACTCCATTAGAGAAACTTGCTCCTGCCTTCCATTGCTGTGTCCCTTCCATGCCCTGTTAATGGCAAAAAATGGCCACCCTCTCCCCACCCCAGAGGCAGCGTGTCTCAGGCTCTCCCCACCACACCTCACCAACCTCCTTCCCATTTGGGGAATGACTCAGGGCAACAATTTCCCACCTAAGCGAGGGCAAAGTGCCGCAGATAAAATGGGTGGAAAAGCAGCTCAACTCAGGTGAGAATTTAAACTGACGTTTGAGGAGGAGAGAGAAAATGGGGCAACATTGGCTAAAGGGCAGGGGTGAAAGTGAGCCGGTATGGGCCCAGTACGGCATTCCGGTAAGAACCTGCACCTGCCCATATGCAGCCCATATTAAAAGCGCTGCCGCAGCAGTGTTTTAATGTCTCTGCCCTTTTTGCCTCCCACATTGTCAGCCCTGCTGGTAGGGTCCATACCGGCAGGGCAGCCAACGGGGGCGGGGCAGCAACATTAAAGTGCTGCCGCGGCAAAGTACCCAGCAGCACTTTAACATCCCTCCCCCTTTTGCCCCCCCCTTGGCCACCGATGGGCAGGGGGGGCAAAGGGAGCAGCTTCCCCGGGGCCGGTGATTTAAAAGGGCACAGGGCTGTGGATGCTGCTACCACGGCCCCTTTAAATTGCCACTGGAGCCCTGGGCCGTGCGGGCCAGGCGGCCTGGAAGGGCTGGCTGGGGGATGCTGACCCCCAGCCCCACCCCTTCCACCCAAGCCCCTGCCCCTTCCAGGGGCCAGAGTCGGCCCCGGCCCTTACCGATAAGTCTGGAGTTACTTTCACCCCTGCTAAAGGGTCAGTCATGCATAGGGTGACCAGATAGCCAATGTGAAAAATCACGACGGGATGGGGGGTAATAAGAGCCTATACAAGACAAAGCCCTGAATATCGGGACTGTCCCTATAAAATCGGGACATCTGGTCACCCTAGTCGTTCGAGAGCAGGGGGATCTGCATGGAGGTTACAGCCATACTTGATAAGGGCGGGGGAGAGAACAGAGGAGCCCTTCCCCCATCACCTGCTGTTCTTCCCGGGCACTTCCTGCCTGCGGAGAGAGCTCAGTTTACTCCATTGCGTCCTCTCTCTCCCTTCCCCCCCCCCATCGCTGGCTTATTTTCCTCCCTTCCAAACCCACTGGGGCCCGCTCTCTTTCCCCACCCCGATCCTCCCCACTTTAATGGCCCTGCAGACCCGGACAGGAGCTGGCTGCAGAGCCAGGGAAGCAGCTTCGCTGAGGCTAACCCAGCTCCGACCCTGCCTGCAAGGGCACTAACAGTTACCGAGAAGAAGATCCCCGGTTGCGAGCTCCGAGTGCCCCAGAGCTAGAGACTCACCTTCCTGCCGCTCCCAGCGCTGTCCCCGAGGCCTCTCTCACCTGGAGTCTCCGGCACAGGGGCTGGGGTCGGCAGAGCCCGGGGCTGGTTCCCGCTGGAGAAACTCCCTCCCCCACCGCAGGCTGGGCACAGGAGGAAGCAGGGAAAGGACAGGAGGACCCGGGGAAGCAGCAGTGGCTCAGCTCGGGATCCCAGATCACACGGAGGCAGCAGCGTCCCGTGCTGAGCCTGGGCGGGGTTGCGCAGTATCGATCTGCCTTTGTCCTCCCCGGTTCCGGCCTCCCTCCTCCCAGTGTCCCGCCCCTGCTCTCAGCTGCTGCAGCCGCTTCCTGTGCCCTCAGCACCAACCCGGATGCAGCAGCACTGACTGGGCAGGGGGCGGGACTCTCTCCGGAGGCCCAAGACTAAAAAAAGGGCACCATTAAGGAGATCATGCAGGAGGGATCCAAGCTGCAAGTAGCCATAAACTATACAACTAGTCTCTATGTGCCTATCTTTAAATTAATGTATGGGCTGGGTTTTGAATTAAGGTTGAAATATATAGGCATATGCTGGTGTATCTATACTGTATCTTATCATAAAATTATTTAAAGAAGCCTGTCAGGGGTATGCATACTTCAGAGTTAGACCTTACAGCAACCCCACCCGTCAGAATGAGCTACCCATGGGAGAAAGCTGGGAGGGCAGCTCATTCTGATAGCGAAGCAAACAAACCCTGATACTAGGGCTGTCAATTAGTCCCAGTTAACTCACGCAATTAACTCAAAAGAATTAATCGTCATTAATTGCACTTATAACAATAGAATACCAATTGAAATTTATTAAATATTTTTGGATGTTTTTCTACATTTTCAATATTGATTTCAATTACAACACAGAATACAAAGTGCACAGTGCTCACTTTATATTATTATTTTTTATTACAAATATATGCACTGTAAAAATGATAAAAGAAATAGTATTTTTCAATTCACCTCATACAAGTACTGAAGCGCAATCTCTTTATTGTCAAAGTGTAACTTACAAACGCAGATTTTTTTTTCCGTTACATAACTGCACTCAAAAACAAAACAGTGTAAAACTTTAGAGCCTACAAATCCATTCAGTCCTACTTCTTATTCTGCCAGTTGCTAAGACAAACAAGTTTGTTTACATTGATGGGAGATACTGCTGCCTGCTTCTTATTTACAATGTCACCTGAAAGTGAGAACAGGTGTTCGTATGGCACTTTTGTAGCCGGCGTTGCAAGGTATTTACATGCCAGATATGATAAACATTCTTATGCCCCTTCCGTGCTTCGGCCACCATTCCAGAGGACATGCTTCCATGCTGATGATACTTGTTAAAAAAATAATGCATCAATTAAATTTGTGACTGTATTCCTTGGGGGGAGAATTGTATGTCTCCTGCTCTGTTTTACCCGCATTCTGCATATATTTCGTGTTATAGCAGTCTCAGGTGATGACCCAGCATATATTAGTTTTAAGAACACTTTCACAGCAGATTTGACAAAACGCGAAGAAGGTACCGATGTGAGATTTCTAAAAATAGCTACAGCATTCAACTCAAGGATTAAGAATCTGAAATGTCATCCAGTATCGGAGAGGGATGAGGTGTGGAGCATGCTTTTAGAAGTCTTGAAAGAGCAACACTCTGATTTGGAAACTACAGAACCCAAACCACCAAAAAAGAAAATGAACCTTCTGCTGGTGGCATCTGACTCAGATGATGAAAATGAACATGCATCAGTCTGCACTGCTTTGTATCGTTATTAAGCAGAACCCGTCATCAGCATGGAAGCATGTCCTCTGGAATGGTGGTTGAAGCATGATGGGACATATGAATCTTTAGCGCATCTGGCACGTAAATATCTTGCAACGCCAGCTACAATAGTGCCATGTGAATGCCTGTTCTCACTCATTGTAAACAAGAAGCAGGCAGCATTATCTCCTGCAAATTATAACCAGCCTTGTTTGTCTGAGTGATTAGCTGCCCAAGAAGTAGGACTGAGTGGACTTGTAGGCTCTAAAGTTTTACGTTGTTTTATTTTTGAATGCAGTTTTTTTGGTACATAATTCTACATTGGTAAGTTCAACTTTCATGATAAAGAGATTGCACTACAGTACTTGTATGAGGTGAGTTGAAAAATATTTTTATTTGTTTTTTACAGTGCAAATATTTGTAATCAAAAATAAATATAAAGTGAGCACTGTACACTTTGTATTCTGTGTTGTATTTGAAATTCATATATTTTAAAATGTAGTAAACATCCAAAAATATTTTAAATAAATGGTATTCTATTGTTGTTTAACAGCGCAATTAATCGCAATTAATTTTTTTAATCACTTGACAGCCCTGTGGAGATTAATGGAAGGAGGAGGCACACGTCAGAGCCCTAGGGGGGTTCACGTCAGGGCCCTAGTGGGGCTCTGGGTGATCGCTACTTCCCACCACCCAACACAGATGTAATGAGGTTGAGTAGTGTCTGCAAAAGAGAAACTAAACAACTAATTATTCCTCAAGAAAGATTTTTAATGACTTACGACCATAATGGCAACATAGACAGAATAAGAAAAACAGAATTAAAGACCAGCACTGAGTGAGGATTAATACAAATGGCAAGTTATACTAGAGACAAGCACAAGTACAAGTAATATTATGCATTAACTACCTATTCCTATAAGTGCACATATAAAAGGTAAATAATACTGAAAATAGTCACAAGCACATGCAACGCTACTATTACTGATTGCCTAGCAACTTCACATGTACTGTAACCACCCTCAACAAATACAATTCTATATACAATACTAATACATTGATTAACTATATTTTACTAACCTTAACCTACCTATAACCTTATATAACAACTTATAAACTTTTATTGATCTTATAGTGAAGACAGGCTCAGCGACTTGTAAAGCTATTATGGTTGATAAACTACTAGCATCACCAGCGCTGTACCTGCTTCCAGCAAGGCACAAAACATGTACAGTTACTATATATTGATTAACTATTGACTACTACTATTTTTAAACAACTTAACCAATTTACTAATATAATTAAACTATAGTATTAATACAGACTTAAGATTAACTAGCTCGAGCACAACCAGACCTCTTCACTCCAAAGCCTTACCCTGCGTTCTTCCAAAGATACATTACCTTCAGTTGATCATTTCCTGCATTGGCCAGGCACAGATAGTCAGTGAAGCGCAAGTCCCTTTGGTTCAGTGGGTGTATGTGAACCTGACAAAGAGTGATCTCTTTTAGGTCAACACACACTTGCGTCTTTGCACCTTTTTTATACGGTATTTGCTGGCCGTGTTTCAAAACAGGTCAACCAATGAAGGTGGCCAAATGTTTCAGTGTGGTATTTGCGGTTGTTTTGAACTTATGAACTGTGCACCTGTGCTCATCTCATCTCTACTCTATGCCGCTAATTGTGGTCAATTTTCTAGACTAAAAAATGCTTGAGTTAGCTTAAAGAGGTATTTGGTTGCAGACCATAGTAACCACAAGTCTGTATCTACCTTTACAGAGTTTCCTTTTTAGTCTATAAAGCTTCCTAGCTAGATTATGCTTATGCTTGCAGGATTCAACTGTACTCGCTTCTTACAACTTCCAGAAGGTTGAGGCCTAAAACTGCTTAGCCTGACACTACTTGACTAGACTTATGCAAATTAATCACAAGCCCTACCTGATACGCATACTGCCAGAAACTGCTGCCAGGAGCTACTTCCAATGGGTAGCTATTTCTGACACTGGCACTAGCACCTGCTGTGGCTGTGAGGCAGCAGCATAGAATGGTGTTCCCAGGGAGAGAGACAGCCAGTGAGAGGGGATTCACAATCTGCCCAAAGGGGGCAGTTGGAAAAAGCTGTGAGCGAAGAGGGAGGGAAGAGAAGAATGGAGATGTTGAGCTAGCAGATGAACCAATGCTGGGGTAGGAGGTGAGGGAGGTGATAAAATAGAAGAAGAACTGGAGACTAGAAGTAGGTGACTGGGAAGTGAAAAAGAGGAAAGAAGAAAAATAGGGAAGGTTTCAAGTCAGGAGAAGCAGAAAAAAAATAGAGCTGTGAATGTGAGCAGACACTATTAGAGAAGGGAATGAGAGGGAAATAAAATCTACAGATGTACCAGAGAGAGAGAGAGAGTATCAAGGGCAAAAACTGAAAGGAAATATAGTTGGTGAAAAAGGGAATTGATCAAAAAGCTGTGTTAGATGAAAACCGTAAACAAGAAGCCCACCCACTAAGGACCCAAAGTAAATGAACACAGAGAATGACCGTTTGAATGTCTATTGACGAATACAGTTCGTCAATAGGGGTCTAATGGAAAAGCGAGGGCCCACTACGTGAGGAAATCTCGCTTGTGGATAAACTGGGTGCAAAGAGGTAGAGCCACAGGAACATCAAATCTAAGGAGAGTGGAGCTAGACTTACAGCCAAAGGGAGGAAGTGACTCTGTCTATTGTTGAGTAATCTCTTTTTTTCTTGTTAATAACGGTACATTGGGTATTAACTGCACAGACTGAGAAAGAGTAGCGTGTACAAGCTCACAAAGGTTAATGTATTGGTAACATATCATTTATTATTATAAGTGGTAAGTCTTTGGTAATGTTCTATATTATTTTTCCTCCCGATACGATTTTGGAGTTTAAGGGGAGCCATGGGGGAGGCGGGGTTTGATGATTGGGGGGAAGGAAGAAGGGCCGGATTGAGGGCAGAGCGGGGGCTGGCACGAGGTTGAGGGGCTGGCTACACAGGGGGAAAACCGCTATGCTCCATGACATATTTCAGAACGTTATCTCTGAACACGGATGTTTTCAGACTTTAGGGAACTGTTTTCTTTCCAAACAGACTCCATACCAAACAACGGTGCTAATATCCTGCGCCCCATTACTCCAGTATCTGAGCATCTTCCTAATCTTCAGTGTAGTTCTCCCAAGGCTCACGCATGGTCGGAGAACTGAGGCACATCACCCAGAGAGACTGAGTGACTTGCCCAAGAAAGTCTGTGACAGAGCAGGGGGCAGAGGCCGGATGCTTTTCCTTAGGGATTTTCCTGTTCCCCCTCTTGTGGCTGGCTTCTGAAACGCTCCTGCTTCCCCCATGTCCTTTTGCCCCTTCTCTACTCCAGCTGCTGAGCAGCCTGGTTCAGAACCGCGGCAGAGCCAGCTGGGGGAGGAGGGGCGATGGAGGCTGGAAGTCACATTGGTGTCCCCTGAGTTCTGGCCCCAGCAGCTGCTTGAGTTCCAGGCCAGACAGCTTTGACGGGCCCTTGTGCTCTGCTCTGCAGCCCGCAGTTGCCTGCCTGCCTAGCCCGGGGAGAACGCGCCCAGGCCCGAGCTTGGGGGCAGCTGCTGCTAGGCTGGGAGCGGGGCTGGCAAGGGGAGGGGCCTGGTGTGGGTGGGCTGCGGGAGGGGCAGGGCCAAGTGTGCACGTATGCAGATCTGTGTGCAAAGCATTGTGGGAGCAGGAGGAGGCTGCCGAGCAGGGCCAGGGTCTGGGCCTGGGGCCGTGGCAGGGCTGGTTGTAGCAGTCAGAGCTAGTGTGGGCGGGGATGGCGGGAGGGCTGAGGTGGCCATGTGCTGAGAGTTTGGGGCGAGTGAGGGTGGGTGGCGACTGGGGCTGAGCAACTCATACTTACTTGGCAAGGGAGATACCATGATCATGAAGGTGGTTTTCCCATGGGGAGACTCATCCATTGCACTGTGGGTGTGCTGACCCCTGCTATTTCCCGAATGCTGGAAACTCAACTGCATAATTTGTGGTAGTGGGGGACTGCATTTGTGCTTTCCCCTGGTTTGCTCATGCAAAGACAGATGAACCTCAAGGTCTGTGAGAGCCAGAGAACGTCTGCCTTGGGAAGGTGGTGGTGGAGCAGATGGAAGGCAGTCGGGGGGGGTGGGAGAATCTGTGTTGAAAGTAGGGGGCTGTGGGCGCTGCCGTGAGTGCTCTCCTCTCAGCTGCTGACTCCTGCTGTCCTAGGTTCTTTGTGCCCCTTCTTTGGTCTGCCTTCCGAGGAGTTGTTGAGTCCAGTTTGGAACTACGGCAGGCAGGGGTGGTGCTGTGGGGAGGATGGGGGGTGCCATGGGGAGGGCGGGCTATGGCTGTCCCAGAATTTGCTTTAGCCTCCCCATATACACCCGTTTGTTACATTACTCTCCACTCTTTCTTCTGCGGTGCTGCCTTTCGAGCTGGGTACCCTGCCATGAGCCGCTGCTCTCCGGCTTCCTGGCTTTGAAGGCAGGGCAGCCCTGTAGCCAGCAGCAGGGCAGAAATAAGCTCGGTCCTGGGGAGCCTGAGAGCAGCCCCCCGGTCCATGTCCTCGCCCACCAAGGTGTGCCGCCCAGGGCAGGTGGAAAGGTTCCAGTCTCCCCACAGCCGCCTGGACTGACCCAGTGCAGCCCGGGCTCCTGGGCCCTACCCCATGCAGTTGCTGGACCCCGAGGGTTCTGCCAGCCCCGATCCCCCCCACCCCAGGTGGTTCTTAAGAATGCAAGTAGTCAACGGGTGGCGGGGAGCTGAGGAGCAGCCGGGGCTCCAGGCACCAGCAGGAGGAGATGAGGGAGCGCCACAGCCGCTCACCAACGGTGAGGGAAGCTACCTAAAAGTGGGGGAGGGGCCACCAGTGCCTGAACCGTGGCCCCAACCCATGCCACCCCTTCCCCCAAGTCCCTGCCCTCGCACCACCCCTTCCCCCTGAAGCCCTGCCCTTGCACCGCCCATCACCCCAAGATCCTGCCCCCGGCTCACTCCTCTCTGCCCCCTCCCTGTTGCTCATCTTTACTGCCGGTAAAAAGTGGGAGGGGTATGCCCTCTGTCTTTTGAAAGTGATGGGACCCTAGCCCCACCTGTTCCATCCCTGCTCCCTCACCATCGCAGGCAATCACATAATACAATCCCACTCATAAACTTATCAGACTCTATTTTCAATCTAATGTAGTTATTTGTCCCTACTACTCCATTCTTTGGAATGAGTCGTGCCACCCACCCAGGGGCGTCGGAAGAGGGGGGCAAGGGGCCATGACCCCCACCACTTTTTACCATCCGTAAGGGCGAGTGACGGGGGCAGGGGCAGAGAAGAGTGAGGGGGGGCAGGGTCTTGGGGGAAAGGGTGTTGTGAGGGTGGACTCTCAGCGGAAGGGGCGGCGCAGGGGCGGGGCCTCAAGGAAAGGGGCGGCATGGGGACGGGGACTAGGGTGAAGGGGCATTGCGGGCGCAGGGGTGGGGCCTCGGGGGAAGAGGCTGCACGAGGGTGGTTGCTTGGAAAGAAGGGGTGGCAGGAAGGCAGGGCCTCGGGGGGAAGGGACAGGACAGGGGCGGGGCCTCAGAGAAAAGGGCGGGGCAGGGGCTTAGGGAGAAGAGGTGGCGCAGAAGTGGGGTCTTGGGGAAGAGGTAGGGCGGGGCCCTGGGGAAAGGGGCGGGGTGGGGATTCGGGGAAGGGGCGGGGCAAGGGCGGGAGATCGGGGAGAAGGAGAAGCGCGAGGGCAGGGGTTTGGGGGAATGGGCCTTGTGAGGGTGGAGCCTTCGGAGGAGGGGTGGAGCAGGGGCCTGGGAGAAGGGGCGGCGTGGGGGTGGGGCCTCAGGGTGGAGGGGTGGCGGGGCCACGGGTTGGGTGCTGGCAGCCCCCCATTTTTAGGGATCAGAAATTCTGTCACCCTAAACCCACCCCCAACCAGAAAACTACCCTCAATATGACTTCCCTACACAAGAGGGCTCTCAATTCCTATTTTCCTGAGCTGAGTGCAAAACCTGGGGGTCAGCACAAGGAAGGCATATGTGCAGTGGTTAGACAAGGAACTGGACTTGTGTTGAGTGAAGCTGTAAGTAAGTTTCTGAGGCATTCTTGATGGAATGGTTCAGGTAGCTGGGCCAGGGCAGAAAGGAGCATGGGGCTCCGGCAGAGCGCTGGCACAGAGTTTCTTTGACCTGTTGCTGTAAGAGTTGACAGTGACAGATGGTGTTACATGTAAGTGGGTGGGTTTATGCACGTGAGCAGTGTCTGGCAGCAGCCAGGGAAACCAGCCAGATGACCCAAACAAACAGGTGGAAAGAATTCTATGTCTGTGAGCAGAATTCTGTGTGGGGAGTTCTTGCTTGGAATGATTGCATCCATCGGAGTCATTTCGGAGCCGTGATTGCCACTTAGTTACATAGTTTTGAGAGTTATGTTAATGCTGCCTCATGTCTGTCCTCATTGGGATGTAGAAAGAGGTGGGAGCAGGAGGGTTGTGTAGTGTTGGGGTGTAAAAGTATTGCTTCTCTGCTCCTTGGAGGTAAGATCAAGTGTAAGTAGTCTCTTGGCCTATTAAAGGCTCTGATCAAGTGTTTTGATGTGTTTGGTCTTTTGGCCCTGTAGCGAGGCCATATTGGTTGACCGGGAGGTGGGCGGGCTCACCCGCCCACTACTAAAGGCCCCTCCCCCAGCCCAGCGGGAGGGACCACTGGACCCAGAGCCAAGTAATTCCGTGGGACAACTAATAAAAAAACAGGAAGTGAGGTGACAATCAAAGGTTCAAAATCAGGGAACCAAATGGGGACACCGAGCAAAGAACCCCGGACAGCGCCCACTGCTCCTCAAAGGAGGCAAGGGAGCCAGCGGACGCTGCCCAGTGGAACTCCGCCCGGAGACGTGAAACCAAAAAGGTACGAAAATAGGCCCCACAGTCGCAGAGCACCCCCTCAGCTAACATCTTCTCCCTGGTATTATAGATGGTGAGCTTGGCTAGGGCCAGGAAGAGGTTGACGAGGAGGTCTCGCGACTTCGTGGGGCCACGAATAGGGTGAGCATAAATAAACAGGTGAGGGGAAAAACAGCCAGAACAGAAGAGGTTCTGGAGGAGCCGGAATAGGGGCTGCAACCTGGCGCACTCAAGGTAAGCATGCGCCAGGGTCTCCCGCATGCCACAGAATGGGCAGGCTTCGGGAATGGGGGTGAACTTCGCTAGGTACACGCCCGTGCTCACGGCTCCGTGGAGGAGCCGCCAACCAACATCCCCGGCGGGCCGTGGAATCAAGGTGGAATAAAGACTGTCCCACCGGGGTTTCTCACCCTCCACAGGTATCAAATAGTCCCGCCATTTGGTGTCGGGGCGGGACACGAGGGTGAGAAAATGCAACGTGCGGAGCACGAGCGTGTACAGGTGGTCTCTGGGCGCGGTTCGAAACCGGACCGGCTGCAGAGCATGCAGCCGGCTCGGATTATGGGATCGTGGGAGCCGGGGGGGGCTCACGGAACAGGGGCCCGATAAAAAGATCCGGAGGGCCCGGGGTGAGGGGCGGGCGGGGAACTCCCTCCCGCAGGGCCCGCCACAAAAAGCTGAGAGCAGGAGGCGACAGTGCAGCGCCCACCTCCTGGAGCACACGCAGAGGGGTCGTGAGGGTGGAGAGCCCCATGCGCCGACCAAGCGCGCGGGGATCCACCCAGTCCCCTCCGGCGTAGTCCAGGAGGTCTCCGAACCTAGTGATTCCCGCCAGGACCAACCTCCGGCTCACCGAGGGTGACTCCGCCACCTGCACACGGAGATCAGGATTGTGTAGCAGGGGCTCCGCGAGGAGATCTGCGCCCTCGGTGGCCACAGTGGACCTGGTCGCCGAGAAAAGCTTCCAGGTCCGGAGAAGGTCCTGGTAGAAGACCAGCAGCTCCGAGAGGTCTCGCGGAAGACCTCTCGGGTGGAGAAAAAGGAGCTGCCAGTCGTAGCGGAGCCCTCGAAGGCGGCGGAGGAAGGCGTGCGCCAACGTGCTCCATGCCGGACTACCAGCACCATAAAGGAGCCTCTGCAGGGCCTGGAGGCGGAAGACATGGACCTGGCCACGAAGGCAGACCAGGCCCTGTCCCCCCTCCTCCAGGGGGAGACTCAGAACCCCTGCAGAGACCCAGTGCAGTCCCGGCCAGAAAAACTCCAGGGCTAACCTCTGGAGCCTGGCCAGGAGTCCCGGGGTAGGGCTCAGGGTGTTGAGTCGGTGCCAGAGCATGGACAGGACGAGCTGGTTCAGCACCAGCGCCCTCCCCCGCAGGGAGAGACATCGGAGCAGTCCCGTCCAGCTCCGCAACCGCTCACCCACCCTGGCCTCCAAATCCTGCCAGTTCTCTGGCGGAGAAGGGTGCGTGGCGGAAAGGTAGACGCCGAGATAGAGCAGCGGACCCGCGCTCCACCGGATGGCTTGAAGCGCGGGTGGGAGGGAGCTTGCCCGCCACCCGTCCCCGACCACCAGGCCAGAGCTCTTGACCCAGTTGACCCGGGCGGAGGAGGCTGCTGAGTAAACGGCCTGGCAGGCCTCCACCCGCACCAGGTCCTCCGGATCCTGGACCACGAGGAGCACGTCGTCGGCGTACGCCGACAGGACCAGCCGCAGCTCCGGCTCCCGAAGTGCCAACCCCGCCAACCTCCGATGGAGGAGGCAGAGGAAGGGCTCGATCGCCAGAGCGTACAGCTGGCCCGAGAGGGGGCACCCCTGCCGCACTCCCCGCCCGAAGCTGACCGGCTCGGTCAGGGTCCAGTTGAGCCTGACCAAACACTCCGCCTCAGCGTACAGCACCTGGAGAAAGCCGACAAACTGGGGCCCAAAACCAAAAGCCCGCAGGGTGCCCAGGAGGTACCCGTGGTCCATCCTGTCGAACGCCTTCTCCTGGTCCAGGGACAGGAGGGCGAACGACAGACCATCTCTACGCCCCAGCTCTAGAAGGTCACGGACCAGGTATAGATTGTTAAAGATACTCCGGCCCGGAACGGTGTAGGTCTGGTCAGGATGGATCACGTGCGCCAGCACGGACCCCAGCCGCAGCGAGATGGCTTTCGCCACGACCTTATAGTCCGTGCTGAGGAGCGAGACGGGACGCCAATTCCGTAAATCGCGGAGGTCCCCCTTCTTCGGCAACAGGGCGAGCACAGCTCGCCGGCACGAGAGAGGGAGGACTCCGCCCTGCAAGGACTCGGCCCAGACGGTGACGAGGTCTGGGCCGAGGACATCCCAGAACACGCGGTAGAACTCCACGGTCAGCCCGTCCATGCCCGGCGACTTGTTGGTGGGCATGAGCCGGAGGGCGTCCGAGAACTCGGCCAGGGAGAGAGGCAACTCCAGCCGGTCTCGGTCGCCTGCGCTGACCGTCGGGAGCTCGGTCCAGAGCACCCTGCGGGCCTCGGCGTCGGTCGGATCCGGGGAGAAAAGGGCGGCGTAGAAGGCCCTGGCCCTGCCACGCATCTCCTCCGGATCCGTGAGGGGGGAGCCGTCCTCCGCCAGGAGGCAGGTGACATGCTTTTTGGCCCCCCTGTTTTTCTCCAGGGCGTAGAAGAAGCGGGAGCCGCGATCCATCTCCCGAAGGAGACGGATGCGGGATCGAACAAACGCGCCCCGGGCCCGGTGATCTTCCAGGGCCCGGAGCTCCTCCCTCTTCTCCCGGTACGCCGCGCAGAGGGGTGGATTCTCGGGGCCGGAGGCCAGACGCCTCTCCAGCTCCAAGACCTCCCGCTCCAACTGCCCTATTAGCGCACCCCTCCGCCGGCTGGCACCCGGGCGTAGTTCCGGCAAAAGAGCCGCGCACGGACCTTCCCCACGTCCCACCACCGCCGCGCCGAGGGAAAGGCGCGCCGCTGCCCCCGCCAGGCTAGCCAAAACTCCCGGAAGGAAGCCACGAAGCCCACGTCCTCCAGCAAACTATTATTAAAATGCCAATAGGCCGGCCCCGGCCGCTCAGAACTAAGAGAGGCCGTCACGGACACCAGATGGTGGTCCGAGAACGGGGCCGGCCGGACGCTGGAGGTATGGGCCCGGGCCAGATGAAAGCGGGACAGATAGATGCGGTCCAACCGGGAGTAATGCGACCGGTCGGCCTCCACCCGGACATAGGTGAAGGTTGTATCGTCGTCCGGGTGGTGGTCACGCCAGACGTCCACCAGGGAGTGATGGTCTACAATCTCCCTGAGGACGCCCGCGGCTGTCTGGGAAGACTCAATCCCGGAGCGGTCCTGGTCCTCGAGGGTGGTGTTAAAGTCCCCGCCCAGGACCAGGCACTTGCGAGAATCCAGAGTGCCGAGGAAGGCTGCCGCCCGCCGAAAAAAAGGCACGCGCTCCGGGCCCTTGTTCGGGGCATAAACGTTGACCAAATTCAAAACCAGCCCCTCCACGCGGGCCCGGACGTGCAGCAGGCGGCCCGGCACGACCTCGGCGACCCCCAGCACCTCAGGCTGCAGCCCCGGGGAGAACAGGGTGGCCACCCCAGCCGAGTGGGCGCTGAGGTGGCTAAAATAAACCCCGTCACAACACTCCAGCCGCCAGCTGGCCTCGACGGCCGGGGCCGCGTGGGTCTCCTGCAGGAAAATCACAGAGTACCGCCCCTCCCGAAGGAAGGAGAGCACCTGGCTCCTGCGGAAACCCACCCTACAGCCCCGGGCGTTCAACGATGCAAACGTGGTGACTGTCATGCTGAGGGCTGGGGCAGATCCTCACTGGCAGAGGGATCGACGGCCTCCAGCGGGCCTCGCAAGATTCCATTCTCGACCCCGAAGGCCAACAAGGAGTCGCGGAACCTGCGGGCCCGCCGGTAGGCCGCGAAGTCCCGCCGATCGGACCCTCGCCCCTCCCCCAAAAGCGCCCTCACGGCCCGAAGAACAAGATGGAAGTCCCCCCAGCGCCGAAAGGCGAGCTGCACCTTACCCTGGGAACCACGGAAATCAGATAGAAAAAGGCGCAGCTCATCCCGCAGCGCGGAGGGGGAGGCAGCGGCCAAGTCGCTGCCGACCTCCGGCAGGGCCTCGGAAGGGTCCTCGCGGCTCACGGTGACGGACAAACAAGGGGCCAAGCTCCGGCGCTGCTGCGCCGGGCTGCCCATCCCCAGCCCCGGCAGAGGAGAGGGCGGCTGAGGGAACAAAACAGCCCCCACAGTGGCGGGAAGGGGAAACACAAAAGCTGC
Source organism: Emys orbicularis (assembly GCF_028017835.1). Classification (NCBI taxonomy): domain Eukaryota; kingdom Metazoa; phylum Chordata; order Testudines; family Emydidae; genus Emys; species Emys orbicularis. The sequence continues at coordinate 77,739,564 of NC_088689.1, read as the reverse complement.
TCCCCGAGGGTCGTCTGCAGGCAACGGAAACGCGACAACCCCGGGGGTAGCAGGGGGACCCGAGGTGGCAGGAAAAGACACCTCGGGAACAAAAACAGGGAGCTGGACAGAAGAGGGGGTAGGACCAGGGACCGGAACGGGCTCCCCCTCTCCCGCTGCCAAACCAACGGAGGCAGCAGGGACAGGGGAAGCCTCAGGGGCAGGCAAGGTGGAAGGGGCGGGATCGGGGGTAGAAACCGGCCGCTCAGCAACAGCCGTCGCCCCAAGGGGCTCGGCGGCTGTGCACGAGACGGTAGTTGCGGCCGGGCTGGCAGGTAGGGCAGGTAAGGTGGAAAGGGCGCGATCGGGGACAATAACCGGCTGCTTAGCAACAGCCGTCGCCCCTAGGGGCGCGGCGGCTGTGCACGAGACGGTAGTCGCGGCCGGGCTGGCAGGTAGGGCCAAAGATTCCCCCAAGACTAAATCGGGGGTGGCAGAACCAGGAATAGGAGGGGGGGGGTTTAAATCAGCACCCGGATCGGGGCCCGCCGGTGGAAGATTGTCCTCCCCCTGGGTAACTGGGGTCAGACCCAGGGCCTCGATCTCATCAAAGAAGGAGGTGAAAGCGGTCCCTCCGGCCCCGGCGACCTCCCCGCCAGTTACAGGGACGAAAGCCGCCCCGGCATCGGCGGTGGCGGCGGGAGGCACGGACGAAGCAAGGACTGGGGGAACCACTACCGAAGCCTCCTCAGATGGAGGCTCATCGATAGGGACAGGAGTTTCCCCAGCCGCTGCCAGGGCATCTACGGTCTCCATGGCCAGCGCCTCCTGCTGGGCACCGTCCGGGGATGCGGTAACAGAACCAGCAACTTCGGCCCCCCGCAACATCTTTCGGGGGGTCAGCTCTCCCTCCTCATCGGAGGGGAGGGAGAGAGCCCGTGATCTGCGGGCGCTGCGCTTCCCCCGGACAGTCACCCAGCCCCCTGAGGTGGAAGAGGAGGTGGAGGGCTGGTCAGCAGGGGCGGGGCCTGAGGGCAAGGGCAATAATTTGGCTCGGGGTGGCAGGGGCAAAGGGACACCAGGGGGAGGAGAAACCTCCCCCTGGGGCGGGCCCTTCCCCGCGGCCGGCGAAAGCCGCCCCGCTCGCTCCTCCACATGCCCCGCCGATCCAGGGTCGGCGATGGCAAGGCCCGCCCGCTCGGCCGTCTCCGCGGCCAGAGCGGGAGTCGCGGCAAAAGGAGGAGGAAAGGCGGCAGCAACAGTGGCCGAACCGCTAGGGTTGCCGGCGACGACAGGGCCGGCACCCTCTCGGGCCTCGTGGGTCTCGGACGCCCTTCCAGATCAGGCCAGGGGACAGTCTCTCCGGACATGCCCCGGCGCCCGGCAGAGGAAGCACCGGGCCTCTCCTGTCGAATAGTGTACCCGGTAGTGGGCCCCCTGGTAGGGCACCAGGAAGGACCCCTCGAGCACCGCTCCGGCACCCGCCGCCGGCGGCAGCTGAAGCTGGACCTGCCGGCGGAAAGACAGGATGTGACGGAGGGTGGGGTCCTTACAGCCCAACGAGAGAGGGCTTAAAACAGAAATGGGCTTCCCCATGGCGGAGAGGGCAGGCAACAGGGCGGCGTTGGGGAGGTAGGGCGGAATGGAGGTCAAGACCACCCGTACGCCCAGGTCCTCCAAGGGTTCCAAAGGAATAAACACGCCTCCCACCGCCAGGCCTCTTTCCACCGCCTCCTGCGCGGCGGCCTCCGACGCCAGGAAGAACACGGCCTTCCCATACATTTTGGAGGCCGCCACGATGGCCGTGGGCCCCACCACCCTCGCCAACGCCCGCACGTAGGTCTCGATGTGGGGCGAGGCAGGCACGAGGTGGCAGCGGACGCCATGCCTCCTAGTCAGCGAGGGGAAGGGGCCCAGGCTGCCGAGGATGGGTCCGGAGGCAGCGGTCGGGGCGGAAGGTGCGGCGGTACGCGGAGGGGCGGCGGCCACCTGGGCGTACGCTCTGAGGGCCCGAGAGGAAGTGCTCTCAGAGCCGGTGAAAAGGACGGCAGGAGAGGGAGGGGCCGCGGCCGGTGTCGAGGCCGCGGCGGGGATTGCAGCCCCGCCCACAGGAGGCTTGGTTCCACGGGCGGGGCCCTTGCCCTTCTTCCTCTCCTGGCCCTTCCTGCCGGTGGAGGAGGCAGCCATGGCAGCGGCGTTGTCTAGGGCAGGGCCGGCCAAGGGGCCGGCCACCGGGGCGGGCGGGGGCAACAGGGCAGAGGAAGAGAGCGGGGCAGGGGCAAGAACACAGGCAGGGGCGGGGGCAGGGGCGGTGGCGGGGGGAGGGGCAGGGAATGAACCAGGAGCAGAGTCCCCCGCCATAACAATCTGCAGCTGCTCCTCCCCCCTAGGCAAACAACAAAAAGGGAGGGTCTACCAAATGGGGCGGGGGAAAAGGGGAAGAGGGGGGAGGGGCCTAACCACACCCTCCTATAAAGCTACAGAAAGGGGAGGAGGGCGCCTCTGGGGTGGGTAACGGGGAAACAAGGAAAAAGCAACCACTCCTCTCCGCTAGGCTGCAAGCCGGAGAGGAGGGTGCCAACGGAGGGGGAAAGGGGGGGAAAGCACAGATGCCAAAAAGAAATGCCGGCACCTCCGGCTGCACTGGGGGGGGGAAACTATAACAACAATATAAGGGGGCATAAACAGTGCAAAAAGGGGGTGCAACAAAACAGGGGCACGAGCGCGCGCGGGGGGAAAGTGGGGGGGTATACCAGAGCAGCGGCTCAGGGACAAAAACAAATTCCCAGCCAACTGCAAAAACTTCAGCCAGCTGCAATTCAAGGACAAGGCCGAGAACACAGCCAGCAGGCTAGAAACCGAGGGGGGGGGGAAGAGGGAGGGGGGGGAGGAGCACCAAAAGAACAAACCGAAGGGGCTGAAAAGAAAGGGGGGGGCGGGGTAGGGTAGGGCTAACTAATACAGGGGGGCTACAGGGAGGGGACCCCCCCAGCTAAACGCAGTAGGGGGGGGCAAAAAAAAATCCAGGGCGGGGAAAAGGGTGCACCCACAGCGCTCGTGAAGTGGAGGCTCAGCCGCTCACAGCTGCAAACAAACAGTCCCGGACGATGGAAAAAGCGGGGGGAGCAAACAGCCCCGCCGAGGGGCGAAGAGCAGGTCCAGGTGACACGCGGGGCGGTGGAGGGGTCGTTGGCGGCAGGGGTGGTGGCAGTGAGGGGGGCAGATGGTCGAAGGGGGGGGCACCGCACCCCCCTCCGCGCCCTCTTCAACAGTCCGTTACAGGGGACGGGACAGGAGAATCCCACGTCGACCTCAGAGCTTCCTCGCACGCAATGGCTTCCACTCTGAGGAATCACGAGCGAGAGACTCGGTACCGTCTACACTCCAGACGCGTCGCGACAGGGGACGGGACAGAAGGATCCCACGTCGACCCCAGAGCTTCCTCGCACGCGATGGCTTCCACTCCGGGGAATTACGAGCGAGAGGCTCAGTTCCGTCCACCCTCCGAAAGCAACCGGAGGCACCACCACCCCAGGAGCAAAGTTGGCAAAGTCACTCCAAACACAGTTCTCACACAAACCCCTCCACAGTCTCCCGAGCCAGGAACTCAGTCTCTTCTGACTCCGCGACGGAGATAGTGGCTCCCACACAGGAACAACAGCAGCAACAGCGAGCGGCAGACGGCCGGCCGGATAGGCAGGCAAGCAAGCAGGCAAGCAGGGGGGGGCCCCCGATGGTATTGGTGTCGGGGGGGGGGCCAGGGCTTCTCCCTCCGGAGGCGAGGCAAGAGGCGAGGGGGGGGGGCAGGCCGGCAAGGCCCCCCCACCGCACTCACTCACGCACTCACCCGCGTAGCAGCAGCAGCAGCCAGGGGGGCAGAAGGAGGGAGAAGGGAACAAGAGCTCCAGCACTAGGCGTCCTGTAGCGAGGCCATATTGGTTAACCGGGAGGTGGGCGGGCTCACCCGCCCACTGCTAAAGGCCCCTCCCCCAACTTAGCGGGAGGGACCACTGGACCCAGAACCAAGTAATTCCGTGGGACAACTAATAAAAAAACAGGAAATGAGGTGACAATCAAAGGTTCAAAATCAGGGAACCAAATGGGGACACCGAGCAAAGAACCCCGGACAGCACCCACTGCTCCTCAAAGGAGGCAAGGGAGCCAGCGGACGCTGCCCAGTGGAACTCCGCCCGGAGACGTGAAACCAAAAAGGTACGAAAGTAGGCCCAACAGTCGCAGAGCACCCCCTCGCCCAACATCTTCTCCCTGGTATTATAGATGGTAAGCTTGGCTAGAGCCAGGAAGAGGTTGACGAGGAGGTCCCGCGACTTCGTGGGGCCACGAATAGGGTGAGCATAAATAAACAGGTGAGGGGAAAAATGCAGCCAGAACCTCAACAAGAGGTTCTGGAGGAGCCGGAATAGGGGCTGCAACCTGGCGCACTCAAGGTAAGCATGCGCCAGGTTCTCCCGTATGCCGCAAAATGGGCAGGCTTCGGGAATGGGGGTGAACCTCGCTAGGTACACGCCCGTGCTCACGGCTCCGTGAAGAAGCCGCCAACCAACATCCCCGGCGGGCCGTGGAATCAAGGTGGAATAAAGACTGGCCCACCGGGGTTTCTCACCCTCCACAGGTATCAAATAGTCCCGCCATTTGGTGTCGGGGCGGGACACGAGGGTGAGAAAATGCAACGTGCGGAGCACGAGCGTGTACAGGTGGTCTCTGGGCGCGGTTCGAAACCGGACCAGCTGCAAAGCATGCAGCCGGCTCGGATTATGGGATTGTGGGAGCTGGGGGGGCTCACGGAGCAGGGGCCCGATAAAAAGATCCGGAGGGCCCGGGGTGAGGGGCGGGCGGGGAACTCCCTCCCGCAGGGCCCGCCACAGGAAGCTGATAGCGGGAGGCGACAGTGCAGCGCCCACCTCCTGGAGCACACGCAGAGGGGTCGTGAGGGTGGAGAGCCCCATGCGCCGACCAAGCGCGCGGGGATCCACCCAGTCCCCTCCGGCGTAGTCCAGGAGGTCTCCGACCCTAGTGATTCCCGCCAGGATCAACCTCCGGCTCACCGAGGGTGACTCCGCCACCTGCACACGGAGAGCAGGATTGTGTAGCAGGGGCTCCGCAAGGAGATCTGCGCCCTCGGTGGCCACAGTGGACCTGGTCGCCGAGAAAAGCTTCCATGTCCGGAGAAGGTCCTGGTAGAAGACCGGCAGCTCCGAGAGGTCTCGCAGAAGACCTCTCGGGTGGAGAAAAAGGAGCTGCCGGTCATAGCGGAGCCCTCGAAGGCGGCGGAGGAAGGCGTGCGCCAACGTGCTCCATGCCGGACTACCAGCACCATAAAGGAGCCTCTGCAGGGCCTGGAGGCGGAAGACATGGACCTGGCTACGAAGGCAGACCAGGCCCTGTCCCCCCTCCTCCAGGGGGAGACTCAGAACCCCTGCAGAGACCCAGTGCAGTCCCGGCCAGAAAAACTCCAGGGCTAACCTCTGGAGCCTGGCCAGGAGTCCCGGGGTAGGGCTCAGGGTGTTGAGTCGGTGCCAGAGCATGGACAGGACGAGCTGGTTCAGCACCAGCGCCCTCCCCCGCAGGGAGAGACACCGGAGCAGTCCCTTCCAGCTCCGCAACCGCTCACCTACCCTGGCCTCCAAGTCCTGCCAGTTCTCCGGCGGAGAAGGGTGCGTGGCGGAAAGGTAGACGCCGAGATAGAGCAGCGGACCTGCGCTCCACCGGATGGCTTGAAGCGCGGGTGGGAGGGAGCTCGCCCGCCACCCGTCCCCGACCACCAGGCCAGAGCTCTTGACCCAGTTGACCCGGGCGGAGGAGGCCGCCGAGTAAATGGCCTGGCAGGCCTCCACCCGCACCAGGTCCTCCGGATCCTGGACCACGAGGAGCACGTCGTCGGCGTACGCCGACAGGACCAGCCGCAGCTCCGGCTCCCGAAGTGCCAACCCCGCCAACCTCCGACGGAGGAGGCAGAGGAAGGGCTCGATCGCCAGAGCGTACAGCTGGCCCGAGAGGGGGCACCCCTGCCGCACTCCCCGCCCGAAGCTGACCGGCTCGGTCAGGGTCCAGTTGAGCCTGATCAAACACTCCGCCTCAGCGTACAGCACCTGGAGAAAGCCAACAAACTGGGGCCCGAAACCAAAAGCCCGCAGGGTGCCTAGGAGGTACCCGTGGTCCATCCTGTCGAACGCCTTCTCCTGGTCCAGGGACAGGAGGGCGAACGACAGACCATCTCTACGCCCCAGCTCTAGAAGGTCACGGACCAGGTATAGATTGTTAAAGATACTCCGGCCCGGAACGGTGTAGGTCTGGTCAGGATGGATCACGTCCGCCAGCACGGACCCCAGCCGCAGCGAGATGGCCTTCGCCACGACCTTATAGTCCGTGCTGAGGAGCGAGAGGGGACGCCAATTCCATAAATCACGGAGGTCCCCCTTCTTCGGCAACAGGGCGAGCACAGCTCGCCGGCACGAGAGAGGGAGGACCCCGCCCTGCAAGGACTCGGCCCAGACGGTGACGAGGTCCGGGCCGAGGACATCCCAGAACACGCGGTAGAATTCCACGGTCAGCCCGTCCATGCCCGGCGACTTGTTGGTGGGCATGAGCCGGAGGGCTGCCGAGAACTCGGCCAGGGAGAGAGGCAACTCCAGCCGGTCTCGGTCGCCCACGCTGACCGTCGGGAGCTCGGTCCAGAGCACCCTGCAGGCTTCGGCGTCGGTCGGATCTGGGGAGAAAAGAGCGGCGTAGAAGGCCCTGGCCCTGCCACGCATCTCCTCCGGATCCGTGAGGGGGGAGCCGTCCTCCGCCAGGAGGCAGGTGACATGCTTTTTGGCCCCCCTCCTTTTCTCCAGGGCGTAGAAGAAGCGGGAGCCGCGATCCATCTCCCGAAGGAGACGGATGCGGGATCGAACGAACGCGCCCCGGGCCCGGTGATCTTCCAGGGCCCGGAGCTCCTCCCTCTTCTCCCGGTACGCCGCGCAGAGGGGTGGATCCTCGGGGCCGGAGGCCAGACGCCTCTCCAGCTCCAAGACCTCCCGCTCCAACTGCCCTATCAGCGCACCCCTCCGCCGGCTGGCGCCCCGGGCGTAGTTCCGGCAAAAGAGCCGCGCACGGACCTTCCCCACGTCCCACCACCGCCGTGCCGAGGGAAAGGCGCGCCGCTGCTCCCGCCAGGCTATCCAAAACACCCGGAAGGAAGCCACGAAGTCCACGTCCTCCAGCAAACTATTATTAAAATGCCAATAGGCTGGCCCCGGCCGCTCAGAACTAAGAGAGGCGGTCACGGACACCAGATGGTGGTCCGAGAACGGGGCCGGCCGGACGCTGGAGGTATGGGCCCGGGCCAGGTGAAAGCGGGACAGATAGATGCGGTCCAACTGGGAGTGATGCGACCGGTCGGCCTCCACCCGGACATGGGTGAAGTTTGTATCGTCGTCCGGGTGGTGGTCGCGCCAGACGTCCACCAGGGAGTGATGATCCACAATCTTCCTGAGGACGCCCGCGGCCGCCTGGGAAGACTCAATCCCGGAGCGGTCCTGGTCCTCGAGGGTGGTGTTAAAGTCCCCTCCCAGGACCAGGCACTCGCGAGAATCCAGAGTGCCGAGGAAGGCTGCCGCCCGCTGAAAAAAAGGCACGCGCTCCGGGCCCTTGTTCGGGGCATAAACGTTGACCAAATTCAAAACCAGCCCCTCCACACGGGCCCGGACGTGCAGCAGGCGGCCCGGCACGACCTCGGCGACCCCCAGCACCTCAGGCCGCAGCCCCGGGGAGAACAGGGTGGCCACCCCAGCCGAGTGGGCGCTGAGGTGGCTAAAATAAACCCCGTCACCTCACTCCAGCCGCCAGATAGCCTCGACAGCCGGGGCCGCGTGGGTCTCCTGCAGGAAAATCACAGAGTACCCCCCCTCTCGAAGGAAGGAGAGCACCTGGCTCCTGCGGAAACCCACCCTACAGCCCCGGGCGTTCAACGAAGCAAACGTGGTGACTGTCATGCTGAGGGCTGGGGCAGATCCTCACTGGCAGAGGGATCGACGGCCTCCAGCGGGCCTCGCAAGATTCCATTCTCGACCCCGAAGGCCAACAAGGAGTTGCGGAATCTGCGGGCCCGCCGGTAGGCCGCGAAGTCCTGCCGATCGGACCCTCGCCCCTCCCCCAAAAGCGCCCTCACGGCCCGAAGAACGAGATGGAAGTCCCCCCAGCGCCGAAGGGCGATCTGCACCTTACCCTGGGAACCACGGAAATCAGATAAAAAGAGGCGCAGCTCATCCCGCAGCGCAGAGGGGGAGGCAGCGGCCGAGCCGCCGCCGACCTCCGGCAGGGCCCCGGAAGGGTCCTCGACGGACAAACAAGGGGCCGAGCTCCGACGCTGCTGCGCCGGGCTGCCCGTCCCCAGCCCCGGCAGAGGAGAAGGCGGCTGAGGGAACAAAACAGCCCCCACAGTGGCGGGAAGGGGAAACATAAAAGCTGCTCCCCGAGGGTCGTCCGCAGGCAACGGAAACGCGACAACCCCTGGGGTAGCAGGGGGACCCGAGGTGGCAGGAGAAGACACCTCGGGAACAAAAACAGGGAGCTGGACAGAAGAGAGGGTAGGACCAGGGGCCATATCGGGCTCCCCCTCTCCCGCTGCCAAACCAACGGAGGCAGCAGGGACAGGGGAAGCTTCAGGGGCAGGTAAGTTGGAAAGGGCGGGATCAAGGGCAGAAACCGGCCGCTCAGCAACAGCCGTCGCCCTTAGGGGCTCGGCGGCTGTGCACGAGACGGTAGTCGCGGCCGGGCTGGCAGGTAGGGCTAAAGATTCCCCCAAAACTAAATCGGGGGTGGCAGAACCGGGAGTAGGAGGGGGGGGCGGGACTAAATCAGCACCCAGATCGGGGCCCCGCCGGTGGAAGAGTGTCCTCCCCTTGGGTAACCGGGGTCAAACCCAGGGCCTCGATCTCATCAAAAAAGAAGGCGAAAGCGGTCCCCCCGGCCCCGGCGACCTCCCCGCCAGTCACAGGGACAAAAGCCGCCCCGGCATCGGCGGTGGCGGCGGGAGGCACGGACGAAGCAAGGACCGGGGGAACCGCTACCGAAGCCACCTCAGGTGGAGGCTCAACAATAGGGACAGGAGGTTCCCCAGCCGCTGCCACGGCATCTACGGTCTCCATGGCCAGCGCCTCCTGCTGGGCACCGTCCGGGGGCGCGTTACCAGAACCAGCAACTTCGGCCCCCCGCAACATCTTTCGGGGGGTTAGCTCCCCCTCCTCATCGGAGGGGAGGGAGAGAGCCCGCGATCTGTGGGCTCTGCGCTTCCCCCGGACGGTCACCCAGCCCCCTGAGGTGGAAGAGGAGGTGGAGGGCTGGTCAGCAGGGGCGGGGTCTGAGGGCAAGGGCAATAATTCGGCTCGGGGTGGCAGGGGCAAAGGGCCACCAGGGGGAGGGGAAACCTCCCCCTGGGATGGGCCCTGCCCCGCGGCCGGCGAAAGCCCCCCGCTCGCTCCACCACATGCCCCGCCGATCCAGGGTCGGCAACGGCAAGGCCCGCCCGCTCGGCCGTCTCCGCGGCCAGAGTGGGAGTCACGGCAAAAGGAGGAGGAGTGGCGGCAGCAGCAGTGGCCGAACCGCTAGGGTCGTCGGCGACGACAGGGCCGGCACCCTCTCGGGCCCCGGGGGTCTCGGACGCCCTTCCAGATCGGGCCAGGGGACAGTGTCTCCGGACATGCCCCGGCGCTCGGCATAGGAAGCACCGGGCCTCTCCCGTCGAATAGTGTACCCGGTAGTGGGCCCCCTGGTAGGGCACCAGGAAGGACCCTTCGAGCACCGCTCCGGCACCCGCCGCCGGCGGCAGCTGGAGCTGGACCTGCCGGCGGAACGACAGGATGTGACGGAGGGTGGGGTCCTTACAGCCCAACGAGAGAGGGCTTAGAATAGAAATGGGCTTCCCCATGGCGGAGAGGGCAGGCAACAGGGCGGCGTTGGGGAGGTAGGGCGGAACGGAGGTCAAGACCACCCGTACGCCCAGGTCCTCCAAGGGTTCCAAAGGAACAAACACGCCTCCCACCGCCAGGCCTCTTTCCACCGCCTCCTGCGCGGCGGCCTCCGACGCCAGGAAGAACACGGCCTTCCCATACATTTTGGAGGCCGCCACGATGGCCGTGGGCCCCACCACCCTCGCCAACGCCCGCACGTAGGTCTCGATGTGGGGCGAGGCAGGCACGAGGTGGCAGCGGACGCCATGCCTCCTAGTCAGCGAGGGGAAGGGGCCCAGGCCGCCGGAGATGGGTCCGGAGGCAGCGGTCGGGGCGAAAGGTGCAGCGGTACGCGGAGGGGCAGCGGCCACCTGGGCGTACGCTCTGGGGGCTCGAGAGGAAGCGCTCTCAGAGCCGGTGAAAGGGACGGCAGGAGAGGGAGGGGCCGCGGCCGATGTCGAGGCCGCGGCGGGGATCACAGCCCCGCTCGCAGGAGGCTTGGTCCCACGGGCGGGGCCCTTGCCCTTCTTCCTCTCCTGGCCCTTCCTGCCGGTGGAGGAGGCAGCCATGGCAGCGGCGTTGTCTAGGGCAGGGCCGGCCAAGGGGCCGGCCACCGGGGCGGGCGGGGGCAACAGGGCAGAGGAAGAGAGCGGGGCAGGGGCAAGAACACGGGCAGGGGCGGGGGCAGGGGCGGTGGCGGGGGGAGGGGCAGGGAATGAACCAGGAGCAGAGTCCCCCGCCATAACAACCTGCAGCTGCAAACGGGGCGGGGAAAAAGGGAAAGAGGGGGGAGGGGCCTAACCACACCCTCCTAGAAAGCTACAAGGAGGGGAGGAGGGCGCCTCTGGGGAAATGCCGGCTCCTCCGGCTACACTGGGGGGGGGGGGGAAACTATAACAACAATATAAGGGGGTGTAAACAGTGCAAAAAGGGGGTGCAACAAAACAGGGGCACGAGCGCGCGCGGGGGGAAAGTGGGGGGGTATACCAGAGCAGCGGCTCAGGGACAAAAACAAATTCCCAGCCAACTGCAAAAACTTCAGCCAGCTGCAATTCAAGGACAAGGCCGAGAACACAGCCAGCAGGCTAGAAACCGTGGGGGGGGGAAATGGGGGAGGGAGAGGGGGGGGAAGGAGCACCAAAAGAACAAACCGAAGGGGCTGAAAAAAAGGGGGGGGGCGGGGTAGGGTAGGGCCAACTAATACAGGGGGGCTATAGGGAGGGGACCCCCCCAGCTAAACGCAGCAGGGGGGGGGAAAGGGTGCACCCACAGCGCTCCTGAAGTGGAGGCTCAGCCGCTCACAGCTGCAAACAAATAGTCCCGGACGGTGGAAAAAGCGGGGGGAGCATACAGCCCCTCCGAGGGGCGAAGAGCAGGTCCAGGTGACACGCGGGGCGGTGGAGGGGTCGTCGGCGGTGGGGGTGGTGGTAGTGGGGGGGGGCAGATGGTCGAAGGGGGGGGCACCGCACCACCCCCCGCGCCCTCTTCAACAGTCCGTTACAGGGGACGGGACAGGAGAATCCCACGGCGACCTCAGAGCTTCCTCGCACGCGATGGCTTCCACTCCGAGGAATTACGTGCGAGAGACTCGGTACCGTCTACACTCCAGAGGCGTCGCGACAGTGGACGGGACAGAAGGATCCCACGTCCACCCCAGAGCTTCCTCGCACGCGATGGCTTCCACTCCGGGGAATTACGAGCGAGAGGCTCAGTTCCGTCCACCCTCCGAAAGCAACCGGAGGCACCACCACCCCGGGAGCAAAGTTGGCAAAGTCACTCCAAACACAGTCCTCACACAAACCCCTCCACAGTCTCCCGAGCCAGGAACTCAGTCTCTTCCGACTCCGCAACGGAGATAGTGGCTCCCACACAGGAACAACAGCAGCAACGGCGAGCGGCAGACGGCCAGCCAAATAGGCAGGCAAGCAAGCAAATAAGCAGGGGGGGGGCCCCCGACGATATTTGTGTCGGGGGGGGCCGGGGCTTCTCCCTCCGGAGGCGAGGCGAGGGGCGAGGGGGGGGGGCAGGCCGGCAAGGCCCCCCCACCGCACTCACTCACGCACTCACCCGCGTAGCAGCAGCAGCAGCAGCAGCAGCAGCCAGGGGGGGAGAAGGAGGGAGAAGGGAGCAAGAGCTCCAGCACCAGGCGTCCTGTAGCGAGGCGGCCTGGCTCCCAGCCGCCCCTGTGAGGGACGAGCCAGAACAGCCGCCAGAGTGGGCGGAGTCACCGCCGCCTGTCCCCGCCCCCCAGAAGTCAAGGGGCGGGACAGGAAGTATAAAGGCCAAGCCACAGCGCTCAGTTGCTGGCCGGCCGCGGGAGAGGACAGATGCTGGTGCCCAAGCTCCCGCTGGGCTGAGCCTGCCCAGAGCCCGGTATCCTGAGGAGGACTGGCCGAGCCTCCCCAGAGCCCGGTATCCTGAGGAGGACTGGCCGAGCCTGCCCAGAGCCCGGTATCCTGAGGAGGACTGGCCGAGCCTGCCCAGAGCCCGGTATCCTGAGGAGCGGCCTGAGCTTCCCCCCCGCCGAGGGTCCGGAGGAACCGACCAACCTACACAGCGCTCGGTGCCCGGAGGAGCCCATGGTCTGGGACACGGCAGACGAGGCTCAGGATGTGCAGGTACCCATGGAGGAGGAGATGGGAAGTGGCCCAGGGATAGCAGACCCCGAACCCATGTCAGTGTGTTGTGGTCAGGATCCCCACTGACCCAGCAGCAGACGGACTGCTGCTGATAGGGCCCCGGGCTGGAACACAGTGGAGTGGGTGGGCCTGTGTTCCCCCCTGCCACCCCACGCTGGGTGGCAGTCTCTCCTCCTCCCTGCCTGAGGGTCTGAGCCCCTGAACTTACTGTTTGTTTGCTCAGCCCCTGCCTGAGGGCCTGAGCCCCTGAACTTACTGTTTGTTTGCTCAGCCCCTGCCTAAGGGCCTGAGCCCTGTACTACGGTTGGCTGCCCGCCCGACCTAGGCCTGGACGTGCAAGGCTGAACTGCTTCCCAGCCTCGTGTAGCGAGGAGGCCTGGCTCCCAGCCGCCCCTGCGAGGGACGAGCCCCACCCTGGAACGTCTACACGTGGTGCCTTCTCTGAGGAGTTCCGCCCAGGATGTGGGCGCGAACCCTCGACCCCGGGGAGAGAGGGGCCGGGGGAGAAAGATCCCCCTCCCGAGAGATGGATCTGTCCCAGCTCTTGGCCCTGGTGACGGAAACCCAGGAGCGGCAGCAGGCGGCCCAGTCGCAACAGCAAAAGGAGCAGCAGGCCGCACAGCTGCAGCAGCAGCAGCAGCTCGTGGAGCAGCTGGGAACACAACAGAACCAGCTCGTTCAAGACCTAGTCACCCAGCACCAGGACTTCCAGCGGCAATGTCTCCAGCAGCTCGCAGCGGCGCTGGCCCGACCTGGGGAGGCATAGCCGGGAGGCACAGCCGGGACCACACGGCCCAGCCCCCCGATCCAGCTGACGAAGATGGTACCCGGCGACGACCCTGAAGCCTTTCTCGTCACCTTCGAGCGGGTGGCAGTCGTCGCTGTCTGGGCCCCGGAGCAATGGGCTTCCATCTTGGCCCCGTACTTGACTGGGACTGCGCAGACAGTCTATCGAGGCCTGTCGGTGGAAGCAGCCCAAGATTACAGCCAAGTAAAGGCTGCCATTCTGGACGCCCTGGATGTGAGTCACGAAACTTTCCGCCAGCGGTTTAAGAGTCTGACCTACCCCACCGGGGCCTGGCCTCGGCGGGTGGCCCAGGAACTCCGGGAGACCTGCAAGCGGTGGTTGCAGCCCGAGCGCCGAACGTCGGAAGAGCTAATGGAGCAGGTGGTGCTAGAGCAGTTCACCCAGGTTCTTCCACCACGGGGATGGGCCTGGGTCCTCCGCCACAGGCCAGCGATCCTGGCCGCTGCCGTTACGTTAATGGAGGACTTCCTCGCGGCGGAGACGCCGATAGGCTCGGGCGTCCGAGTAGCCCCACCAGGGGCGGAGCGCCCTAACCCCGAGAAGAAAGGGACACCCGCTCGAGCGGATTTACGGGGTTCCTGGACTCGTGCCCCGGTGGCACCCGGGCGACCTGCTCGGACCCCGATCTCCGCGGGGCGAAGAGACCACCGGAGTCCGCCTGGAAACCACCCTGGGACTCGGTTACGGACAGGACGGGCAACCCTGGGGCCCTGTTTCTCCTGCGGGGAGTACGGCCATCTCCAGCGGGATTGCCCGGGACTGGAGTGTACCTTTGGTCAGGTCTGCGCAGGGGAGGCTCGTGCCCGTCCTTCACAAGCGGCTAAGATCACCGTACCCGTGGTCATTGAGGGATACCCGACGGTGGCCCTCCTCGACTCGGGCTGCGGAAAGACGTTAGTCCGCCGACACTTCGGTCCCCCGGCTGACGCCCGACTGGGGGAAATTCGGCTGCAGTGCATCCACGGAGACATACGGCCCTACCGGAGTACCCGGGCCCAACTGACGATTGAGGGGGTCACCCGGTCAATGGTGGTGGGACTGGCCCCGCGACTGGCATACCCAGTGATCCTGGGTCGGGACTGGCCGGAGTTTCCAGCAATCCTCCGCCGCCACGCAGGGGACAACCCGCGGGCCCCCGAGAGCGAGGGAGTGGAGAGAGAAGCCCCCGAGACTACCAGGTCGACGGGAGAACCAGAGAACGCTCCCCCAGGGGCGGGGGAGGATCTCTCGCCCACCACGGACTTTTGCCGGGACCAACGGGCCGACCCCACACTTCAGCGGGTGTACGAACAATTGGCCATTGCGGACGGGACTGTCCTTGACCCCGGTCGAGCGGCCCAGTGGCCCCACTTTGAGTTGCGGCAGGAGCGCCTGTATCGTGTCGAACGGGACCCCCACACGGGGGAGACCCGGACCCAACTCCTCGTTCCCCGGTGTCATCGACGGGCCGTCATGAAGCTGGCCCACAACGACCCCGCGGCTGGACACCTCGGTCATGAGAAGACCCTGGCCCGGATTTTGGGAAGCTTCTTCTGGCCAGGGGTGTACCAGGAGGTAAAGAATTATTGTAATTCATGCCCGGATTGCCAGTTGGCCGCCCCGGCACGGACTCCCAAGGCCCCGTTGGTCCCGATGCCCTTAATCGAGACTCCCTTCGAGCGCGTGGCCATGGACCTGGTGGGGCCTCTTCCCAAGAGCAGTGCGGGATTTCAATACATCTTAGTGATGTTGGACTATGCCACCCGGTTCCCCGAGGCAATTCCCCTCCAAAACGTTACAGCCCGCACCATCGCCGATGAGCTGGTGAAGGTTTTTGCCCGTGTCGGCCTACCCCGCGAGATCCTTACGGATCAGGGGACTAACTTTACTTCGCGGTTGCTCCGGCAGGTGTGTCAACTTCTGGGGGTCAAGCAACTGCGAACGTCAGTCTATCATCCCCAGACTGACGGGCTGGTCGAGAGGTTCAACCGGACCCTAAAAGACATGCTCCGTAAGTTTCCCCAGGAGGACCTTCGTCGATGGGATCAGCTACTCCCGCCCTTGCTCCTGGCGGTCCGAGAGATTCCTCAGTCGTCGACTAAGTTCTCGACGTTTGAACTGCTGTACGGCCGTCGACCGCGGGGCCTATTGGACCTAATGAGGGAAACTTGGGAGCAAACCCCCTCACCGGCCCAGGGCCTCTTAAAGTACGTGCTCCAGCTCCAGGAACGTCTTAAGCAGGCTGGAGCCCGGGCACGAGAGAATTTGAAAGCCGCCCAGGAGGCGCAAGCCCAGACGTACAACCGGGACGCCCAAACACGGGACTTTCAACCCGGAGACCGGGTATTACTCCTCCTCCCCTCCAGCGAGTCGAAGATTCTGGCTCGCTGGCAAGGGCCGTATGAGGTGGTCCGGAAGGTGGGCCCGGTTACATATGAGATCGACCAGCCCGATCGGAAGAAGAGGATACAGCGGTACCACGTCAACCTTCTCAAGCCCTGGCGAGAACGGGAAGGGCTTCTGATTAACCCCTACCCACCAGAACCCGAGCTAGGGCCCCAGATAACCCATACCCAGGACCCTGAGGAACCCCAACTTGGGGAGACCCTAACGGAGGACCAACTCAAGCAGACCCGGTGCCTCCTATGAGCCTTCCCCCACACCTTCACGGCCCAACCGGGATCCACCACCCTGGTATACCATAGGATCCAGACTGAGCCGGGGGTGGTGATTCGGGGCGCGACCAGGCCCTTGCCGTATCACCGGAGATGCGTCGTGGATGAGGAGGTACGGGCGATGCTGGACTTGGGGGTGATTGAACCCTCGCACAGCGAGTGGCGTAGCCCAGTCGTGCTGGTACCGAAGCCCGACAGCTCCCAACGGTTCTGCATCGACTTCAGGCGCGTGAATGCCATCTCCAAGTTCGATGCCTACCCCATGCCCCGGATAGATGAGCCGTTGGCCTGGTTAGGAGGAGCCCGCTACATCACGACCCTTGACCTTAGCAAGGGGTATTGGCAAATCCCCCTGGAACCTGCTTCCAGGGAGAAGACTGCGTTCGCCACCCCTACGGGCCTATACCAGTTTACCCGAATGCCCTTCGGCCTCCACGGGGCCCCGGCCACGTTTCAGGGCCTGTTGGACCGCCTCCTCCAACCCCACCAAGACTACGCTGTGGCCTATTTGGATGACGTGGTCATTTACAGTCTGCAGTGGGAGAACCATCTAGACAGGGTCGCAGCCGTCCTGAGGTCCCTGCGGGTGGCCGGGCTAACGGCCAACCCGAAGAAGTGCTGCATCGGCCGACAAGAAACCAAGTATCTGGGGTACGCTATCGGACATGGACAGGTAAAACCACTGGTGGACAAGGTTCAGGCCATTGTAACCTGCCCCCCGCCCGCCACGAAACGGCAGGTACGCCAGTTTCTGGGGCTGGCGGGGTATTATCGACGCTTCATTCCCCAATTCGCGGCGATTGCCGCCCCCTTAACGGGGCTCTTGACTAAGGAGAGCCCGCGGCAAGTGGTCTGGACCCGCGAGTGTGACGAGGCCTTCCAAACCCTCAAAACGAGCCTCTGCCAAGAGCCAGTCTTAGGCCTGTTCTACACTACGAGTTTAGGTCGACTTTAGCCGCGTTAAATCGAATTAAGCCTGGACACGTTTACACGACGAAGCCCTTTCTTTCGACTTAAAGGGCCCTTTAAACCGGTTTCTTTACACCACCTCCGACGAGGGGATTAGCGATAAAATCGGCCTTAGGGGGTCGGAATTGGGTTAGTGTGGACGGAATTCGACGTTATTGGCCTCCGGGAGCTATCCCACAGTGCTTCATTGTGACCGCTCTGGACAGCACTCTCAACTCAGATGCACTGGCCAGGTAGACAGGAAAAGCCCCGCGAATGTTTGAATTTCATTTCCTGTTTGCCCAGCGTGGAGAGCACAGGTGACCATGCAGAGCTCATCAGCACAGGTAACCGTGATGGAGTCCCAGGATCGCAAAAGAGCTCCAGCATGGACAGAACGGGAGGTACGGGATCTGCTCGCCATATGGGGAGATGAATCAGTGCTGGCCGAACTCCGAAGCAGTAAAAGAAATGGCAAAATATTAGAAAAGGTCTCCAAGGCCATGAAGGACAGAGGCCATAATAGGGACGCACAGCAGTGCCGCGTGAAAATTAAGGAGCTAAGGCAAGCCTACCACAAATCCAGAGAAGCAAACGGAAGGTCCGGGGCTGAGCCGCAAACATGCCGCTTCTACGCGGAGCTGCATGCTATTCTAGGGGGTGCAGCCACCACTACCCCAACCGTGTGCTATGAGTCCCTCACTGGAGAAAGACACAGGGAAGCGGGTTCGGCGGACGAGGAAGATGAGGATGGAGAGAACATAGATAGCTCACAGCAGCAAGGAAGCGGAGAAACCGGTTTCCCCAACAGCCAGGATATGTTTATCACCCTGGACCTGGAACCAGTAACCCCCGAACTCACCCAAGACCCTGTGGGCACACAGGGGACCTCTGGTGAGTGTACCTTTGTAAATATTACACATGGTTTAAAAGCAAGCGTGTTTAATGATTAATGATTAATTTGCCCTGGCAATCGCGGCCAGTACAGCTACTGGAAAAGTCTGTTAACGTGTATGGGGATGGAGCGGAAATCCTCCAGGGACATCTCCAGAAAGCTCTCCTTCATGTACTCCCAAAGCCTTTGCAAAAGGTTTCTGGGGAGGGCTGCCTTATCCCGTCCGCCATGGTAGGACACTTTACCACGCCAGGCCAGTAGCACGTAGTCTGGAATCATTGCATAACAAAGCATGGCAGCGTATGGTCCCGGTGTTTGCTGGCATGCAGACAACATCCATTCCTTATCGCTCTTTGTTATCCTCAGGAGAGTGATATCATTCACGGTCACCTGGTTGAAATGGGGCGATTTTATTAAGGGGACATTCAGAGGTGCCCCTTCCTGCTCTGCTGAACAGAAATATTCCCCGCTGTTAACCACGTGGTGGGGGGGAGGGGTGAAGTGACCATCCCAGAGAATTGGGTGTGTGGGGGAGGGGAGTTAGTTGGGTTTGTGCTGCATGTTAAACCTGAAACCACAGCCCCTCCTTTTACATTGCAAACCCATTTTAAATGGCCAACCCAACGGGTGCTTGGTATGGTTAATGAGAGCAGTATTGTTTTAAACCATCCCCACTTGTTAACAAGGTTAAAAAAGCCAAAAGACTGTGTCTTATCATGGCTGCCTGCAAGCTGAAATCTGTGGCCTGGCACTGCGTGAGTGATCTCTCACACCAAACCTGCAGGCTCTCAATATAAGAGGAAAAATGCGACCTTGTAACGAAAGCACATGTGCTGTGTGATGTGAACAGCAAAATCTAACGTGAAAGAGTGTACCCATTGTTCTCTAAAATGTATCTTTTTTAACCACCTCTCCCTTCTCCTCCACCAGCTGCAAATGTTTCTCCTTCACAGAGGCTAGTGAATATTCGAAAAAGGAAGCAAAGGACGCGTGATGAAATGTTTACAGAACTACAGACTGCCTCCCACGCTGACAGAGCACAGCAGAATGCGTGGAGGCAGTCAATGACTGATTTTAGAAAAGCCCAATATGAGCGAGAGGAGAGGTGGCGGGCTGAAGAGCAGAGGTTGCGTGCTGAATCGCGGGCTGAAGAGGAGAAGTGGCATCAGCTTGTAAACAGAAAGCAAGAGTCGATGCTCCGGCTGCTGGAGCATCAAACTGATATGCTCCTGCGTATGGTTGAGCTGCAGGAAAGGCAGCAGGAGCAGAGACCGCCGCTACAGCCCCTCTGTAACCAACAGCCCTCCTCCCCAAGTCCCATTGCCTCCTCACCCAGACGCCCAAGAACACGGTGGGGGGGCCTCCGGCCACCCAGTCACTCCAGCCTAGATGATTTCCAGAGCAATAAGTTTTAAAGTTTTAAAGTGCAGTGTGTCCTTTTCCTTCCCTCCTCCCCCACCCATCCCGGGCTACCTTTGCAATTATCCCCCTAGTTGTGTGCTGAATTAATAAAGAATGCATGAATGTGAAGTAACAATGACTTTATTGCCTCTGCAAGTGGTGCTTGAAGGGGGGAGGGTGGGGTGGTTGGTTTACAGGGAAGTAGAGTTAACCGGGTGGGTGGGGGGGCTGGAGATTTCATCAAGGAGAAACAAACAGAAGTTTCACACCGTAGCCTGGCCAGTTACAAAACTAGTTTTCAAAGCTTCTCTGATGCGCACCGCGCCCTGCTGTGCTGCTCTAACCGACCTGGTGTCTGGCTGCGCGTAATCAGCGGCCAGGCGATTTGCCTCTACCTCCCACCCCACCATAAATGTCTCCCCCTTACTCTCACAGATATTGTGGAGCGCACAGCAAGCAGCAATAACAATGGGGATATTCTTTTCGCTAAGGTCTGAGCGAGTCAGTAAGCTGCGCCAGCGCGCTTTTAAACGCCCAAATGTACATTCCACCACCATTCGGCACTTGCTCAGCCTGTAGTTGAACAGGTCCTGACTCCTGTCCAGGCTGCCTGTGTACGGCTTCATGAGCCATGGCATTAAGGGGTAGGCTGGGTCCCCAAGGATCACGATAGGCATTTCAACATCCCCAACGGTTATTTTCTGGTCCGGGAAGAAAGTCCCTTCCTCCAGCTTTCGAAACAGAACAGAGTGCCTGAAGACGCGAGCATCATGTACCCTTCCCGGCCAGCCCACGTTGATGTCGGTGAAACGTCCCTTGTGATCCACCAGGGCTTGCAGCACCATTGAAAAGTACCCCTTGCGGTTTATGTACTCGGTGGCTTGGTGCGCCGGTGCCAAGATGGGGATATGGGTTCCGTCTATCGCCCCACCACAGTTTGGGAATCCCATTGCAGCAAAGCCATCCACTATGTCCTGCACGTTTCCCAGAGTCACTACCCTTGATATCACCAGGTCTCTCATTGCCCTGGCAACTTGGATCACAGCAGCCCCCACAGTAGATTTGCCCACTCCAAATTGATTCCCGACTGACCGGTAGCTGTCTGGCGTTGCAAGCTTCTACAGGGCTATCGCCACTCGCTTCTCAACTGTGAGGGCTGCTCTCATCCTGGTATTCTGGCGCTTCAGGGCAGGGGAAAGCAAGTCACAAAGTTCCATGAAAGTGCCCTTACGCATGCGAAAGTTTCGCAGCCACTGGGCATCGTCCCAGACCTGCAACACGATGCGGTCCCACCAGTCTGTGCTTGTTTCCCGGGCCCAGAATCGGCGTTCCACGGCATGAACCTGCCCCAGTAACACCATGATTTCCACATTGCTGGGGCCTGTGCCTTGTGAGAGGTCTAGGTCCATGTCCATTTCCTCATCACTGTCGTCGCCGCGCTGCAATCGCCTCCTCCTCGGCTGGTCCCGGTTTTGCTTTGGCATGTCCAGGCTCTGCATATACTCCAGGACAATGCGCGTGGTGTTCATAGTGCTCATAATTGCCGCGGTGATCTGAGCGGGATCCATGATCCCAGTGATAGCTATGGTGTCTGGTCTGAAAAAAGGCGCGAAACTAGTATCTGAAAGACATGGGGAAGGAGGGAGGGAGGGGCGAGTGACGACATGGCGTACAGGTACAGGGAATTAAAATCAAGAAAGGTGGCTGTGCATCAGGGAGAAATACAAACAACTGTCACACAGAATGCACCCCCCCCCCGAGATTGAACTCCTAAGCCTGGGTTTAGCGGGCCGTTGATTTGACGGAGGGAGGGGGGAAGGAAATGAATACAGAACAAATCTATTTTTTACATCTTAAGATGACAGTGCAGCATGACTGATAGCCCTCGGCATTTTCTGGGTGCTTGGCAGCAAATACTGGGCGCTTACCAGTATGATGATGACGGATACCAATCATAATATACTATTTATTGCCAAAAGGCAAGGGGTTGCTGCTGTGTAGCAATGTAGCCCTACGTGTGCCAGCCACATGTCTGCCAGCACCCAGATCGCCCTCGGCCTTTTCTGGGTGCTTAGCAGACAATACTTGGCAGAAAATAGTATACTACGACTGATAGCCATCATTGTCCGACGAGGACGGTTAAAGGCAAGGGGTTGCTGCTGTGTAGCAATGTAGCCCCACGTGTGCCAGCCATATGTCTGCCAGCACCCAGATCGCCCTCAGCCTCTTCTGGGTGCTCAGCAGACAATACTTGGCAGAAAATAATATACTATGACTGATATCCATGATTGTCCGACGAGGACGGTTACCAGTCGTAATAAACCATCTACTGCCAAAAGGCAAGGGGCTGGTGCAATGCAGCCCTACGGCTGCCAGCCCCACAGCTACCAGCATCCCGATCGCCGATGAAGGCTACCAGTCATGCTGCACCGTCTACCGCCAAAAGGCAGTTAGCTGCTGCTGCTGTGTAGCAATGCAGTCCCACGTCTGCCGGCACCCGGAAGACATATGGTGACGGTGAGCTGAGCTGAGCGGGCTCCATGCTTGGCGTGGTATGTTGTCTGCACAGGTAACCCAGGTAAAAAGGCGCGAATCTATTGTCTGCCGTTGCTGTGACGGAGGGGGAGGGGCCTGACGCAATGTACCCAGAACCCCCCGCGGCACTGTTTTGCATCATTCGGGCATTGCGATCTCAACCCATAATTCCAATGGGCGCCGGAGACTGCGGGAACTGTGGGATAGGTACCCATAGTGCAATGCGCCGGAAGTCGACGCTAGCCTCGGTACTGTGGACGCGGTCCGCCGACTTCATGCACTTAGAGCATTTTATGTGGGGACACACACAATCGGCTGCATACAACCGGTTTCTATAAAACCGGCTTCTATAAATTCGACCTAATTTTGTAGTGTAGACATAGCCTTATATAGCCCCGATTTTAACCAGACCTTTGTCCTGCAAATGGACGCTTCGGAGATGGGACTCGGGGCGGTCCTCTCCCAAGAGGTCGGTGGGGAAGAGCATCCGGTCCTCTACATCATTCGGAAGCTGTTCCCCCGAGAGAAAAACTATGCGGTGGTGGAAAAGGAAGCCCTAGCCGCGAAGTGGGCTTGTGACGCCCTGCGCTACTACCTCCTAGGAGCCCCTTTCATCTTGGTCACCGACCACTCTGCTCTCCAGTGGTTGGCCTGCATGAAGGACCATAATATGCGGCTGCAGCGGTGGTACTTGGTGCTGCAGCCCTATGCCTTCACCGTTCGCCATCAGGCCGGGAAGGACCACGCAAACGCCGACTTCCTTTCCCGCCTGGGGGGTATGGAAGGGTCTGGCCCCAGTACCCGGGAGCCAGCCTTGGGGGGGGGCCGTGTAGCGAGCCAGAACAGCCGCCAGAGTGGGCGGAGTCACCGCCGCCTGTCACCGCCCCCCGGAAGTCAAGGGGCGGGACAGGAAGTATAAAGGCCAAGCCACAGCGCTCAGTTGCTGGCCGGCCGCGGGAGAGGACAGACGCTGGTGCCCGAGCTCCCGCTGGGCCAAGCCTCCCCAGAGCCCGGTATCCTGAGAAGGACTGGCCGAGCCTGCCCAGAGCCCGGTATCCTGAGGAGGACTGGCCGAGCCTGCCCAGAGCCCGGTATCCTGAGGAGGACTGGCCGAGCCTGCCCAGAGCCCGGTATCCTGAGGAGCGGCCTGAGCTTCCCCCCGCCGAGGGTCCGGAGGAACCGACCAACCTACACAGCGCTCGGTGCCCGGAGGAGCCCATGGTCTGGGACACGGCAGACGAGGCTCAGGATGTGCAGGTACCCATGGAGGAGGAGATGGGAAGTGGCCCGGGGATAGCAGACCCCGAACCCATGTCAGTGTGTTGCGGTCAGGATCCCCACTGACCCAGCAGCAGACGGACTGCTGCTGATAGGGCCCCGGGCTGGAACACAATGGAGTGGGTGGGCTTGTGTTCCCCCCTGCCACCCCACGCCGGGTGGCAGTCTCTCCTCCTCCCTGCCTGAGGGCCTGAGCCCCTGAACTTACTGTTTGTTTGCTCAGCCCCTGCCTGAGGGCCTGAGCCCCTGAACTTACTGTTTGTTTGCTCAGCCCCTGCCTAAGGGCCTGAGCCCTGTACTACGGTTGGCTGCCCGCTCGACCTAGGCCTGGACGTGCAAGGCTGAACTGCTTCCCAGCCTCGTGTAGCGAGGAGGCCTGGCTCCCAGCCGCCCCTGTGAGGGACGAGCCCCACCCCGGAACGTCTACAGGCCCCAAGATGAAAGCCTTGTCTCTGTCTCTTGGAGCATGAAACACAAACATTATCTTCTAAGCTAATATCTGTTCTTATCAGTTTAATTACTGAAGCAGAAACTACACCTTCTAGAACAGTGATTGTCAAAGCCGGTCCGCCGCTTGTTCAGGGAAAGCCCCTGGCGGCCCGGGCCGGTTTGGTTACCTGCCACGTTCACAGGTTCAGCCGATCGTGGCTCCCACTGGCCGCAGTTCACCGCTCCAGGCCAAAGGGGGCTGAGGGAAGGGCGGCCAGCGCATCCCACATCCCGCGCCGCTTCCCGCAGCCCCCATTAGCCTGGAGCAGCGAACCGCAGCCAGGGGGAGCCGCAATCGGCCGAACTTGTGGACGCGGCAGGTAAACAAACCAGCCCGGCCTGCCAGGGGCTTTCCCTGAACAAGTGGCGGACCGGCTTTGAGAACCACTGTTCTAGAAGACTCAGCTTGCTATCCTGAGGAAGACTACTGCTTTGGAGATGGATGCTATTGCCGCTGCTTCAAAAGAAAATCTTCGTGCTACTTCAGAGACTCCAGGACAAACTGAGAAGATGATCGCTCCCTTGCTGATTTCACAGAAACCTTCAACTGCCGCTTGGACCGCTGCTGCTCCACGGAACGTCCATCGGGGAACAGCCTCTAAGAAGACCTTCAGCGCTTCCAGGACATTGCAGATGAGCAGCATCAATTGGAAAAGCAGCACCTCCTTGAAGAAAACCCGTAGAGATACTGCTGCAGGGAGATCTTGCACCTCGAGGACGGCCTTCCGGGACATCACAGCCAGGACAAACATCATCTCGCCTGCTCTTCAGAATAAGGATGCCACAAGAACTTCTCCCATCTCCTCCACTGCCCAGGATCCTCATGCTGGTCGTTGTCCTGCTGTGCTGGAAGGTACCTCAACCAGCGAGACCAGCCTCTCCTCAGAAACCACCCAGCGGGATCGCAACATCTCACTAGATGCCTGCCCCGCCGAACCGCTCCACACTACTCTCCCAGAGCAACGAGAACCATCTAGTGAATCCGCTCATACGACTGAAGTCAATCCAACAGAGGGAGAAGAAAAGGAGAATGATTGCATCTACCTCCAGTATCCCCTCCCTATGGACACGCTCCTCTGCCCCTTCTGCTATCCGGTCCGAGGATTCCAGTACATTGGCGGTCTCAGCAGACACCTCAAGAGAATCCATAGCAAGTGGATCGCCTTTCAATGTGCCCTCTGTGACCTGCCTTTCGAGACGCTGAAGAAATGTAAGTCTCATCAAGTCACCTGCAAAGGACATCTCAAACCGGAAGAGTCCAACTCTACCAGTCTATGTTGCCGCCACCCCATCTCTGCTCTGAAAGCAGAAACACCACCTGCTCCAGCTCCGGCTTCCGACTCCCCAAACACTCCGGCTATTGCATCCCAACCAACTCCCCCAGAGCCACAGCATGAAAGGGTAGTCCAACCATCTAATGAGGGAAGGACTATCCCTGCCCCTGGGACCATCCAACTGGATACTACCATTGAAAGAGAAAGTGCTTCCTCAAAAATCCATAAGCTGGACCCTGCCAAGAGGAGGATCGGTGCTCCCTCACAGCTTATAGAATCATAGAATCATAGAATTGGAAGGGACCTCGAGAGGTCATCTAGTCCAGTCCCCTGCACTCAAGGCAGGACTAAGTATTATCTAGACCATCCCTGACAGGTGTTTGTCCAACTTGCTCTTAAAAATCTTCAATGATGGAGATTCCACAACCTCCCTAGGCAATTCATTCCAGTGCTTAACCACTCTGACAGTTAGGAAGTTTTTCCTAATGTCCAACCTAAACCGCCCTTGCTGCAATTTAAGCCCATTGCTTCTTGTCCTAGCCTCAGAGTTTAAGAAGAACAATTTATCTCCCTCCTCCTTGTAACAACCTTTTATGTACTTGAGAACTGTTATCATGTCCCCTCTCAGTCTTCTCTTCTCCAGACTAAACAAACCCAATTTTTTCAATCTTCCCTCACAGGTCATGTTTTCTAGACCTTTAATCATTTTTGTTGCTCTTCTCTGGACTTTCTCCAATTTGTTCACATCTTTCCTGAAATGTGGCACACAGAACTGGACACAATACTCCAGTTGAGGCCTAATCAGCGCGGAGTAGAGTGGAAGAATTACGTCTCATGTCTTGCCTACAATACTCCTGCTAATACATCCCAGAATGATGTTTGCTTTTTTTGCAACAGCGTTAAATTATTGACTCATATTTAGCTTGTGATCCACTATGACGCCCAGATTCCTTTCCACAGCACTCCGTCCTAGGCAGTTATTTCCCATTTTGTATGTGTGCAGCTAGTTGTTCCTTTCTAAATGGAGTACTTTGCATTTGTCCTTAATGAATTTCATCCTATTTACTTCAGACCATTTCTCCAGTTTGTCCAGATCATTTTGAATTTTAATCCTATCCTCCAAAGCACTTGCAACCCCTCCCAGCTTGGTATCATCCGCAAACTTTATAAGTGTACTCTCTATGCCATTATATAAATCATTGATGAAGATATTGAACAGAACCGGATCCAGAACTGATCCCTGCATGACTGTGAACCACTGATAACTACTCTCTGGGAACCATATTCCAATCAGTTATGCACCCACCTTATAGTAGCTCCATCTAGGTTGTATCTATGCAACTCCATCTCCAGACAGTACATCCAGCACAACGTCATCGTCAGAAGGATCAGCGTTCCCCACCCCAGGT
This sequence comes from Emys orbicularis, assembly GCF_028017835.1. NCBI lineage: Eukaryota > Metazoa > Chordata > Testudines > Emydidae > Emys > Emys orbicularis. Next base: position 77,713,305 of record NC_088689.1, on the reverse strand, counting down.
AACTCCATGGGATCCTGTCATCGGAAGAGCTAGCACTACCTCACAGGCCACCCAGCGAGACTCAGACAGTGGAGGAGCTATTTCCATTGCTCTGACCATGCAAAAGGACCCCGCCCCTAGGCGGACCAGCACGGCCTCCAAGACCACCCAACGGGACCTTGCCCCCAGAAGGTCTCACACTGCATCAAAGACCCCTCAGACAGAACTCACCCACAGAAGGACCGGCGTTGCTCCGGAAACTCCCAAGCAAGACCACATCCCTAAAAGGACCGCTGCCTCTAAAAGTGTCCACCAGTGCTGCTCTAAAATCCGTAAGGGAAGACACTGCCCTCGTTCCGGAAGATCTCACCAGATGGAGTTCTCAACACTGGGAGGGAAAAAGGCAACGGGCTAACTCCACAGCAGTTTTCCAGCCTGAGCCTGCGGAGATTGCACAGACGGAAGAGCAGCAGCCCAGGGTGAGGGCCACCACACCATGGCAAGCTGCTTGGATGGAGGAGTTGGTGAAGACACCTTCCTTCGAGGACTTTGACCTCCTTGTAGACAGACTCACGAAAGATCTGTCTGCAGAAATCATATCTGAGAGGAAGGGAACTCCGGAGAACACACTGATTGTGCACAGAGCTCCTGTGTCCAGACAGAACCACAACAACATGAGGGACGCCAGGAGAAGGAACATCAGTCGCTGCTATGACCCAGCAGTAGCATCCAGGATCCAGAAGCTCTACTGGTCAAACTACCCTAAGGCTATGAGAGAGATCCTCGACAGGCCCTCATCCTACTGCGCAATCCCATCCGAGAGACTATTCTCGTACTTCAAGGGGGTGTTTGACCGCTTAGCTCAGAACGACACGAAGCATCCAGAGTGCCTTCATCCTCCACCCCGGATTGACTATGCAGAGGACCTGGAACAAGACTTTACATCACAGGAAGTAGAGACCAGACTCACAAAGACCAAAAACACAGCCCCAGGAAAAGATGGCATTTGCTACAACTTCCTGAAAAAACGAGACCCCAGTTGCCTGGTATTAACTGCCATTTTCAACAAATGCATGCAGTTCCACTCCTGATTAGGGGGCTGGAACACAGGACTTATGAGGAGAGGCTGAGGGAACTGGGATTGTTTAGTCTGCAGAAGAGAAGAATGAGGGGGGATTTGATAGCTGCTTTCAACTACCTGAAAGGGGGTTCCAAAGAGGAGGGATCTAGACTGTTCTCAGTGGTAGCAGATGACAGAACAAGGAGTAATGGTCTCAAGTTGCAGTGGGGGAGGTTTAGGTTGGATATTAGGAAAAAAAATTTCACTAGGAGGGTGGTGAAGCACTGGAATGTGTTACCTAGGGAGGTGGTGGAATCTCCTTCCTTAGAGGTTTTTAAGGTCAGGCTTGACAAAGCCCTGGCTGCGATGATTTAGTTGGGAATTGGTCCTGCTTTGAACAGGGGGTTGGACTAGATGACCTCCTGAGGTCCCTTCCAACCCTAATATTCTATGATTCTATGATTAAGTCAGTGACAGTGCTCGTCTACAAGAAAGATGAGCGAGACGACCCCAACAACTGGAGACCCATCTCTCTCTGTTCCACCATGTACAAACTGCATGACAGCTGCCTCATGGCTAGGATAACAGACTGGTCAGTGACAGAGGAGCCATCAACTCCATCTGGAAAGGCTTCATGTCATGCAAAGGCTGCTACGAACACAACTTTGTCCTTCAGACTGCCATCCACACGGCAGGAGGGCACGGAGGCAATGTGCCATAGCATGGCTCGACCTGGCTAATGCTTTTGGATCGATGCCCCACCAGCACATTTTTGACATGCTGCAAGAGTTCAGGATGCCTGAAAACTTTCTCCAACTGGTCCAGGAACTGTATGAAGGCTGCACCCCACCATCCGCTCCATGGAAGGAGAGACACCCAAAATTCCTAGCCGTAGTGGTGTGAAGCAAGGCTGCCCCCTGAGCCCCATCGTTTTCCTTAGCCATGGAGCCACTCATTCGAGCGATCTCCAGCAGTGTAGGCAGTTTCAAGCAATATGACAACAGCGTGAATATCGTGGCCTATGCAGACGATCTGGTCCTGATCACAGACAAACCCAAGAATCTTCAACAAATGCTCGACATCACAAGCCAGGCTGCCAACTGGATGGGATTCCGCTTCAATGCCAGGAAGTGTGCATCCTTGCCTATTGATGGCAGTAGAAGGGATTTGGTTCAGGCGACACCATTTCAGATCCAGGGCGAACCCATGATTTTTTTAGAGGATGGGCAAGTGTACCAATATCTCAGCATGCCGACGGGTTTCCGCATCCAGCAGACACCTGAGGATACCATCGCGGAGATCCTATGAGATGTGGCCAGGATTGACTCCTTCCTACTGGCACTGTGGCAGAAGATCAACGCCTTGAACACCTTCCTGATCCCCCGTATCTCATTCATCCTTAGGGGATCTGCTGTGGCAAAGGTACCTCTGAACAAGGCAGACAGCACCATCCAGCAGCTGGTGAAGAAGTGAATGTTTCTTCCTCAGAGGGCCAGCAATGAACTGGTGTACATCTCGCACAGGCAGGGTGGCGCCAATGTCCCTCGAATGGGTGATCTGTGCAACGTTGCTGTGATCACTACGCCTTCTGCCTTCTGACGTGCCTGGACTCCACGGTGAGGAATATCGCAGAGAGTGCTCTGCAGGATGCCGTCATGAAGCGAATCGCCAGGACCCCCTCCAACCAAGATGTTGCCACCTACCTGAGCGGCTTGCTGGAAGGCGAATTTGGAAGAGACGGGGGAGACTTTGCTTCACTCTGGACTCATGCCCACAACGCTACGCAATGACTGGAGAAGCGTATCGGCTGCTGCTGGATGTGGTGCGAGGAATTCCAGGAGCTGGGAGTCCTGGTGCCACAGGCGAAGAACACGGAGCGCACCATCATCGTTCCAAGAGCCAGAAGTGTGCTGGAAAGGACCCTGAAGGATGCCATCGCTGCCAATATATGGAAAACCTGAAACTGAAGCCGGACCAGGGCAAGGCCTTCGAGGTGATGTGCAAGTGGGATGCCAACAACTACTTCCTCCCCCGGGGGCAGCTTTACCCGATTTGCCAACTGGAGGTTCATCCACAGGGCCCAGCTCAACTGTGTCCCACTAAATGGAGTCGTCCGCCATGGGAATTGGGACAAGCGATGCAGGAAGTGCGGCTACGCCAACGAGACACTACCCCACGTCCTGTGTAGCTGCAAGCCCCATTCCAGAGCCTGGCAGCTGCGACACAATGCCATCCAAGTTTGCCTGGTAGAGCCATCCCACCACCCGCAGGGAAGGTCGTCATGATGAACTCCACCATCTCCGGAACCGACAGTCAACTGCGACCAGATATCGTCATCACCAACGAGGACCAGAAGAAAATCATCATGGTGGACGTCACAGTGCCCTTTGAAAACAGGACCCCGGCTTTCCACGATGCCCAATCTTGAAAGCTGGAGAAATCCACCCCTCTGGCTGACACCCTGAGAGCTAGGGGCTATGAGGTCCAAATTCACATGCTGAATGTCGGAGCCCTGGGCGCATGGGACCCCGGTAATGTGCGAGAGCTGAGAGAATGTGGAGTCGGTCAATGCTATGCTCGGCTGATGCGGCAACTCATGGTGTCAGATGCCATCAGGTGGTCAAGGGACATCTGCATAGAACACATCACGGGACATTGGCAATACCAGGAGGGATGAGCTGGAGTGCCGATGAGAAGCACAGTTGGGAAAAGAAGCAAGGGAGGGTCTGAGTTACCAACTGTTACAAACAGCCTCCCAACTGACTGATTTCATATGAAATCCTTATCAAAGGCAAAGTTCTACTACTGTCATTTTTACTGAAAATAGATCTACAACTCCAAGAGAAACTGACGACCACAAGAATTCAAAAATCAGGAGTTATACATCCCAAAGGCATGAAATTTTTAAAAAGAAATAATTTGGGGTTCTTTTTACGTTTGTTCCTGAGCCTTCAGAGTGGATTAGGACCAGATCCATAAGTGTAGTTAGACTCTGAATTTCCTTTGATATACCTCTGTGGATTTTGGCCTACCCTCATACTTTTGCTGTTACCTCTTCTAAAACATCCATATGCCTATAACATCCATATGCCTATAACATTCAATACTGCTTTGGACTCTCCCCTGCCCCCTTAATTGAAATGTACTGAAAAATCTTTATTTCTGTAACTAATTCCCAACAATCACTAAACCACGTACTTTACTGTTTCTATTGCTTCATTTATTGCATAAAGAGATGCTCCCCCAGCCCCCATGGAGGAGCCCCCTGATCCCAGCTGGCAGAAGGTAGGGGGCACAGAGACATTTCTGTGCTGGGGGTAAGGGTTGCAGGCTGAATGCAATTTAACAAACTAGTAACACCTAGTTCCCCGACACCTCTGGCCAAGCCGCAGAGAGACAGAAGAGGTGTCACTGTCAGGGACAGCAGGGGTGGAGGTGCTCAGGGGTTTTACTTTAAGTCAGTACCCCAAATTGAGGAAAATCGCTTCCCTAACTCCCTGTTGAATTCAGAATCCCTGTGCCCATTTCCTGCCAGAGATGCCTGGGGACTCAGACTCAGCAGGGGAGGGACAGGGCAGGCCGCTTTTAAACCCCAGATCTGAACTCTAGAGCACAGAGGGGCTTTGGAAGAAGAAACCATGTTTAGGAACCAACTCCCCACCTTAGTTCTGGGAGGCACCTGAGCGCAGTTACAGAACTCCGATGAATCACAGTAACTATCCCCGAACTGGCCTCCTCGCCTGCCACTGATGATACACGCGCCACAGTCTGGCAGGGCAGCCCCCGGCTCAATGGGATCTGGAGACTGAACTCTCCTCTCGCCCAAGAGTGTCTGGCTCCTCCTCTCCAGGAATTTGTATTATGGTGGGGGGCAGCAGATGGCCCTGCTAGCTCCACAGGCAGACAGGTTCTTCTTAGCATGCAAGCAAATGTTCAGGCCTTGGCTACACTTGCGAGTTGGAGCGCATTAAATCAGCCCCGGGCGCCCTAACTCCTGAGGTGTCCACACTGGCAAGGGACGTAGAGCGCCCGGACTCTGCGGCTGGAGCGCCCCTGGTAACTCACCTCCACGAGAAGCATAAAGCTTGCTGCGCCCCAGCTGGAGCACATCTCTGAACTCTACTGCCCTGCCCTCAGGTGACCAACCGTCAGACCTGCCCTTTAAATTCTCTGGAAATTTTGAAATTCCCCTTCCTTGTTTGCTCAGCAAGGCGTGTAGTGCTCTCAGCGCAACTTTCCAGGTGACCATGCCTCCACGTGCCAGGCGATCCCCAGTATGGAGCAATGGCAAGGTGCTGGATCTCATCAGTGTTTGGGGGGAGGAAGCTGTCCAGTCCCAGCTGCACTCCAGCCGTAGGAATTACGATACCTATGGGCAGATATCTACGGGAAGATAGAAAGGAGCCATGACTGAGACGCAGTGCAGTGCAGGGTTAAAGTGAAGGAGCTGCGGAATGCCTACCACAAAGTGCGGGAGGCAAACCGCCGCTCCGGTGCTGCGCCCACGACCTGCAATTTCTACAAAGAGCTGGATGAGATACTTGGGGGCAACCCCACCTCCACTCCAAAGAGCACCATGGACACTTCAGAGGCTGTAGCAGCCCAGAGTTCAACAAGAAGGAGGAGGAAAGCGGGAGCGAGGTTGCTGAGGAGGAAGGGGGCCCAGAGCCAGAGGACGGCCCGGCATCCCTAGATGCATGCAGCCAGGAGCTGTTTTCGAGATAGGAGGAAGGTAGCCAGTCGCAGCAGATGGTGCTTGTGGAGGAACAAACAGCAGCGGAGGTGCCCAGTAAGCGGCTTTTATTTTGGGAAGGTAGTTATTTGGTGTGGGCTCTTGGGGTGAGGAGGATTGCAGAAAGAAGGATTAGGGCTGCATGCATGCCTAGATGCAGAATAGGGTGTTGATGTGCTCTCTCACATCGCGGTAATCGGCCTCAGTGATCTCATCAAAGGGCTCATGCAGAAGCTGGACAATCCGCTTGCGCAGGTTCCTTGGAAGAGCTACTGTGCTCCTTGTCCTAGTAAGGCTAACATGTCCACGCCACTGTGCCGTGACGGGCGGGGGGACCATTTCTGCACACAGGCAAGCAGCATAAGGGCCAGGGCGGAAGCCGCATTGTAGTAGAAGACCCTCCCTTGCTTCCCAGGTCACCCTCAGCAGCGAGATATCTTCCAGGATGAACTCATCCTGTGGAAAATGTGTGGACAGTGTTCAGTATAGGGGCCCCCTGCAGCTATTTACTCTCCCCAAGGCACAGAACCCCAGAGGACGGTACGGCCCTGAAACAATCAGGCCCTTTGCCCCTTTGCTTACTCACCATTTCGGGGTTCTTGTGGGTTATGTGCACTCGCTTTGGGACAGACACTTTCTGCTATTGTGTACATTGTACTTGTCTTTAAGTTCAGCCGAATCATTGCTCTGTCTAGTGTGAACAATGCTGCATTTGTTAAGTGTTGCATTTCGACTTTACAGATGCAACCTTGAGATCCCAGCTGTCCTTGTTATCAAGAGCTGAAAGGCTGCAAAGAATCAGGAAGCATCCACGAAGAAGCAAGGAGGACCTTCTGCATGAAGTCATGCAGCAGTCCCTTACTGAAAATCAAAAAGTACAGGAGTGGCAGGATACCAAAAGGAGGCTCCTCCTGCAGAATGGCGATCGCCGGCACCAAAGCACGGAGTGGCTCCTAAGCATTATGCAGCGCCAAGTGGACTTGATGCAGGCACTCATAGCACTCCAGACAGAGCAGATCCGCCCCCGCACCCTGCAGCCCTTGTCCCAAAACTCTTTCCCTTGTGCCCCCATGTCACCGCCAATCCACTTTTCCCAACATCCAGTTTCTTATCGCCACCAGCTGCCTCCAACACCTATAGCTTCACCACCCAGCTCTGCAAACTACAACCCTTACCCACTGCACTCAACCCCCATCACCATGCATTTTAGCCAGCCTGAAGTGCAGCACTCATTGCACGGCACTCCAGACAGGAAGGCTGAATATGATAACAGGACATATGCAAATCTGTGATTGTCCCGTTCCGCATCCTGCCCCTTTCCCTCCTCCCACACAGCACAGCTGTGTCATGCCATGTGTGTTTCCCCAGCAGTTCTGTTTCTTTTGGCTTTGCAAACATTCTTTATTGCATTAAGTAAAAGATAGCGTAGCCCAGGAAAGCAACAGGCACTGCAAGTCAGTACATCATACATAGCACACACAGATGCCTAAAAGCATTGGAACCACTGCACTTCACTCCCATGCAGGGCACCAAACATTACTGGTGACTTTCAGCATTGAATTGTTCCCTCAAGGCATCCCTAATCCTTTCAGCCCTGTGCTTGGCCCCTATAACAGCCCTGGTCTCTGGCTGTTCAAATTCAGCCTCCAGGTGTTGAACCTCCATGGTCCATGCCTGAATGAAGCTTTCACCCTTCCCTTCACAAATGTTATGGAGGGTACAGCACACAGCTATAACTGTGGGGATGCTGTCATCGGCCCGGTCCAGCTTCCCATACAGACAGTGACAGCGGCCCTTAAAACGGCCAAAAGCATAATCAATATTCATTCTGCACCGATTCAGCCTGTTGTTGAACCGCTCCTTGCTGCTGTCAAGGCTCCCTGTGTATGGTTTCATGAGCCATGGCATTGAAGGGTAAGCGGAATCTCCAAGGATCACAATGGGCATTTCAACTTCCCCTACGGTGATCTTCTGGTCTGGGAAGAAAGTCCCAGCTTGCAGTTTCCTGAACAGGCTAGTGTTCCAAAAGATGCGTGCGTCGTGCACCTTTCCGGACCAGCCTGCGTTAATGTCCATGAAATGCCCATGGTGATCCACAAGCACCTGGAGAATCATCGAGAAATACCCCTTCCGATTTATGTACTCAGAGGCTAGGTGATCTGGTGCCAGAATTGGACTATGCGTCCCATCTATCGCCCCTCCGCAGTTAGGGAAACCCATTTGTGCAAAGCCAGCCACAATGTCATGCACGTTACCCAGAGTCATGGTTCTTCTGAGCAGGATGCAATTAATGGCCCTGCAAACTTGCATCAACACGATTCCAGTGGTCAACTTTCCCACTCCGAACTGGTTAGCGACCGATCGGTAGCTGTCTGGAGTTGCCAGCTTCCAGATTGCAATAGCCACGCGCTTCTCCACCGGCAGGGCAGCTCTCAATCTCGTGTCCTTGCGTCGCAGGGTCGGGGGCGAGCTCAGCACACAGTCCCTTGCCTCATCCGAGAGTTCTGCAGCCACTGCTCATCATCCCAGACTTGCATGACGATGTGATCCCACCACTCAGTGCTTGTTTCCCGAGCCCAAAAGCGGTGTTCCACTGTGGTGAGCATGTCTGTGAATGCCACAAGCAATCTTGTGTTGTATGCGTTATGCGAGTCGACATCATTGTCGGACTCCTCACTGTCACTTTGTAGCTTAAGGAGTAACGACTGCAATTCGTGACGTGCTGGCAAGACCCATCAGCATATTCCTCACAAGTTCAGAATCCATTCCCGCAGACCGAAAGGGAAGACAGAGCACGCAGTACAAAAACCATTGAAAGATGGGGCCAAATGTGGACGGAAGCACAGGGATTGCTGGGATGCGAAGCAATGCATCACGGGGCATTGGGACAGGACCCAGGATGCCCCACAACCCCTTTCCCCTTCCTACAAGCCACAGCGCCAGAATGGGAAGAGGTGCTCTGTGGGATAGCTGCCCATAATGCACCACTCCCAATGCCGCTGCAAGTGCCGCAAATGTGTCCACGCCACTACACTTGCAGCTGACAGTGTGAACACATAGCAGCGCTTTCCCTGCTGTGGTCTCCGAGGGCTGGTTTAACTCACAGCGCTCTACATCTGCAAGTGTAGCCATGACCTCAGTCTCTTTGGAAGTGTGCATCCCCTGACCTGCTCTGAGGTTTAGGATGACAGAACAAGGAGTAATGGTCTCAAGTTGCAATGGGGGAGGTTTAGGTTGGATATTAGGAAAAACTTTTTCACTAGGAGGGTGGTGAAGCACTGGAATGGGTTACATAGGGAGGTGGTGGAATCTCCTTCCTTAGAGATTTTTAAGGTCAGGCTTGACAAAGCCCTGACTGCGATGATTTAGTTGGGAATTGGTCCTGCTTTGAGCAGGGAGTTGGACTAGATGACCTCCTGAGGTCCCTTCCAACCCTGATATTCTATGATTCTATGACCTACGACCCTGTCGCATGTCTCGTGGGTAATTTTATGCTTGCTAGAGGTAAAATGACATTTCTGGAGTATAAGACTGACGGATGTATTGCTCATTAGCTTGGAGCATGCATGGGGAGCAAACAGGTGAACATAGGGAATTGGGTTATTAAGCCTGTTACGCTAGGTTAAGGCTTCGAGGGAGTAGTTATGTTAAGAGCTGGGATTTAGCTGAGTAGTGGAGGGCTAAGACGATACGCCCAGGTCTGATAGCTACAAATGGACATGGTATGCCACAGGATTCTGCAAGAAGGGAGTTTGGGGGGGCTTTAGCCATTAGGTTGCTATGCAGTATCTAAGCAGTTAAATCACAGGTATGTGTAGGGACTATTAAGGAATAAGTAATGTAAATCATGAATATTAATACTTGATGCTTAATTATGAACACCCCAAAGGCCATATATGGATAAGGGCACTTATGGATCTTATTATAATCACGGTAAAGGAGCAATGATGGTATATAGCCGTACTATTACCATAAGGAAGGGTATAAAATACCACACTCCCTTCCCGTTTCTCCAGTTTGTCATAAACTGAATCAGAAGCTCTCTTCTGATGGGCTCCACTTACTTTCCTTTCTGTCTGTTACAGCTTTCCCCCTATTCCATTTTGTTTCTTACAGCTGTCCCCTTACTCCATTTTGTTTTTGTTCTCCTCCTGTGGCCGCCCCTCCCTGGCTGTTAAGTTGTTTACCAGGGCCACTGCCCTTCTCAAAGGGAGGGCCCCTTAAGTTGTTTACCAAGAGCCATTGCCCTTCTCAAAGGGATGGCCACTTGTGCTACATGCTAAGTGGGATTACTGCCCTGTTCAAAGGGTTGGTCCTGTTATCACCTTGTTAAACCTGGGCTCGGTGTAGGGTAGGCAATGTCCAGAGCTGCAAGACCTGATGTGTTTTTAAGATCCTGGGCATGAGTCATAGGCCTCATGTGCTTTTGAGTCCTGAGGTGGGAACTCACGCCTATGGTCCAGGACTCTGCCCAGGCATGTCTCTATGCTCACCTGCAGTTTTTCCCTGTATCTCCTCCCCTGTGACAGAAGGAGCCTATCAGGATTACTGGTGGGGAAACTGCCTGAGATTGCCTTTAAGAACAGGCATTTTTGAAACAAAGATCAGAAAGGTTCCTGCATTGCTACCTGGTCTGATCAGCCAGGAGTTCTGGGGGGTCCTTTCTCCGCTCTCGTTTTATTTTTGAGCGTACCCCCGTTTTTAACACCCCCCCCACGAAGAACGAATTGCTGCCTGAGAGACCTCCTGATTATCAAGACCGTACCGAGCCCTCCTTGCTTCTTCTGATGTTGTTGCTGCTTCTGCCTTTGCTGCTGCCTTAGGGACTGGTAAGAATCCCTCTGTGAAACTTTCTATACTTTTATTACTTTAGCTGCTGGCTCTGTTTCCCCAGCACACAGACTAAAGCTAAACCTTGGTCTGTGTCTTAAAACCTCTCTTAAACTCCTTGGTCTGTATCTGTAATCTGTTTCTTGCTTTGCAGCGCCTTTGCTGCTAGAAATAAGCCTGTGCCTTCCTGGACTGTATCCTGGGCTGCCAGCTTGCAGCCACCACTAGTTAAATCCCCCTCCCCCCTTGGAGCTGTATCCTGGGCACACACCACTCTGCCCTCTGGAACTACCCCTAGTATAAGGTGCACCCATTAGGTTAGATTTTGTCCTTTAGTCTAGATAAGTTGTAATTTCATTTTGCATAGCTGTAGTTAAGTTAGGTTTAGAAAATTGCTTGCATTGTACCCTGTAAGTTAGGCTTAAAGAACTGTTGCATTGTGTTTTGTTACTTGCTAATTTGTGTAGTTTTGGTTAAGTTAAATCATAGATAAGATTTTGCTGTGTTTTGTATAATTGTCTCTCTGCTGTTTCAACTTGCAGCCTGTCTGCTCTCTGTGTCTCCCTGAGTTTAAATCTCCCTCCACCACGTGCTCCTCTTCCCCCATCCCCCAACCTCACTTCTCTACCACTTTCTTTCTCTCTCTCTCTCTTTCTAGCATAAAACCCCATTGGTCACCCCTTTTCTCTCTAACACACCTCACATTTTACATTTACACCACTGTGACACATTTTTACCTAAAGTTGTTGGTTATTTAACCCATTTTACCCATACTGTTAGTTGGTTATATGCTGCTGTGACACACTCTTTACATAGAAATTGTTAGCTACCTGTTACATTTATACTTCAGTGTTAATTGGTTACCAACTGTATTGTACCCCACTGTATTGTACCCCACTATTGAAACCCCCTATCCCATTTACTAGAAGAACCCCCCCATCATTGTCTATTGTAAACACCCTATACACCCCATCCCATCGTATTTCATTGTTAAATTCCCACCACTTCCTTTTTCCTTTAATAAAGAAATTAATTGGCACCCCACCTGTGTGGTAATTGCTCCCCAAGATCCCATATACCTGCTGGCAGGGACACTTTCCAGCTCTGTTTCCAGGGGTCTCCATAAATTGTAAATATGCACAATGCAAGACTGTAAGTCTGAACAATGCAGGAAACCACTTCACTGTACTTAGCTTGTTCTAATTGTTATGTCTATTGGTCCTTGCCTAGGATTTCAATTATCATTGTCTGTATTAAATACATTTTCTGTCTGTGTTTCACCAAATTCCATTTTCTCAATTAACCTTAAGTATCTGCCTAGGAAAAGAGCCTGTTGTCTGTGACAAATGCATGCATCTTATACATGTAAAACTGTTTAGGCTACAGAAGACAAGCTTGTTGGTGTGAGTTCGGGGATGCAGATACCCTCAGAGAGAAGCTGCGGCAGACAGCAGAGTTTGCTCTGCTGTATTCTCTGCATTCAGAGGCAATGCTTGGCCCAGAGTAGTTCCTGGGAAGCAGGCACTGGTGTGTGCTAAGATTTCTGGAGGAGAGGGCTGCCCGTGTGCTGTTTGCCTCTGTTCCAGGGCTGGTGTATTTGTGTGAATTTACCTAGAACCCCCACCCACCATAATGGAAAGGGGTATGCGCTGGGGGACAGGGGACTACAGGGGATCACTGTGGCCTTTCTTCAGCACTAGGCTGTAGGTCAATCTTCCTGAAGACTGACTCCGTTCCCTGATTTCTTCTCCCTTGGGGAGCGACCTGCCAAGCCCAGGTCATCTCTTGCTCAGCAGAGGGGCCACGCTGGCATGGGTAGGATAACATAATGACAATACAATACTAATGGTGTCTTTAGTTATTATCTGAACAGTGCCCGTGAGTGTGCGAGTTTCCCTGGTGCCTCCCCACGCAGTAAAGTGACACAGGTCCTGTCCCTGGAAGCAGAGAAGTTAATTGCAGACCTGCCCCCATGGAGAGGTGACAAAGCAGCGGGGTCAGAGCTGGGTTAGCCTCAGTGAAGCCACTGCCCTGGCTCTGCACCCAGCTCCTGTCTGGATCTGCAGGGCTGTTAAAGTGGGGAGGATCGGGGTGGGGAAAGAGAGCGGGCCCCAGGGGTTCTCCCCGTTGTTTGACTAGGGTGTGGTGTCGGAAGGGAAGGGATGCCCAGAAGGATAGAGGAGGGGAAAGGGGGCGTGCAATGGGGTAGGCGTTGCTCTGTGCAGTCGGGAAATTCCTGGGGGCCAGAGCAGGTGACAGATGAAAGTGCATAACAGCCGTGCTGATTTTGCCATTGTTGTTTCAAATATCGACACAGCTCTCCCCGATTCTTCTCCTTTGCTTTCTAATGATCAGATACAGATATAAAATCCCTGTCTATTTCCCTCCCCCTCTTTTCTCTCAAATTATTGACCCTTTGTCTGTTATCCTCCACCTGTAGGCACAGGGGATCCTCACTCATAGGTGCTGGAACTATGGGTGGGGGGGGGGGAAAGGGGGGTTGCAGCAGCCCCTCACTTGAAGTGGTTTCTATCATATACAGGGTTTACAGTTGGTTCAGTGGCTCTCAGCATCCCCACTATACAAATTGTTCCAGCACCCCTGCCCTCACTGCCACAGTGCCACGTCTGACCATAGTGCCCACGCAGGACACCGGTCCATCTCGCCCGAACAGGGCACAGCAGCCCCTTCGCCGACCCCATGCTGATGGGTTTTTGATCTGTGGATCTTGAGCCATAGTCACTTTCCTGCTGCACATCCTGGAGTTTGAGAGCCCGCCCTAAAGCGTCTCCCTTGATTGAAGGGACCAGCTCACCCACCTGGAAGGCCCTGAAGAAGGCCAAAACAAAGTTGCCTTGAAGAATACAGCCTCACCCCCACAAATGGCAGATCTGTGGAAGAACCTCGACTAATTGCCTAAGGATCTGCGAGGTCACTCGTTTCCTTATGCCATGTCCCAGAAGCCCAGGCCCAATCCTCCAGTACATTTTGGGCCCGACAGGGGTCCAGATGATCAGCAGACCTGCAGTAAAAGGATATCCCAGCCAACCAGTTAGCTATTTTCGGTGGTAATAGCCCTTGCCTATGCAATGAGATGATGAACTCATGAATTTTATCCTAGCAGAGGGAGGGGTTCAGTGCTGCCCTCCTTCTAACGTGATCATTGGACAAGAGCCATGAGGTGACTGAAAACATATTATGTGCCCTACCTGTAATATCCAAATCCTTCAGCATGGGCCCACATATTGCCAGCTATAACTGTCCCATTACCTCAGTATAGGTGATGTAGGCTGCAAGCCTCTTGTCCCAATTCCTCTCTATCGTAGGGCTTCTTATCCTATCTTTTTCTGTCCTTTGAACCTTCTCGCTCTTTTCCAGTAGAGGTTCTTGGAACAGCAGGGAAAGAATGGCTAGATACTTTGCCTGCCCTATCTTCTCATGTGCTGGCTGGAGAAGATGTGCCCCTGGCTGATCAGAAGTGGCTGCGCAGGAGACCACATTCAGACCAGCATTAGCAGACCTGCTGGGTTGCTGCAGTAAAGTCTGTGGGGCAGGGTACACACCCACTGAGGTGGCCAGACCACGGGGGGCCTGCTCCTTGCCCTCCCAATGGGCCCCGACTATTTGTGAACTCACCCTGCTTCAGGGATGAGGGTGTCTCAGGATGTGACTGACCATTGTTTGCCAGGACTCCAAACTGATCCAGAATGGACTGCCTCAGCTCCAGGAGATACCCCATCCCTGCCATTTAGGATGTGATTCCCTTCCTGGCCTCTTATGCTTTCCTCTCTCCTTCTTGACCTTTCCAGTTGTCTTCTGGTCCAGGACAGGGAACACACGACCCCCTGCACCAAGCAGCTGCAATAGGTCTGCTAATCTGTCCTACAGCTGGCGAGCCACGTGCCCTGCATTATCCAGCAGGTTTTGGTCCTTGCCAGACTGCTGCCTGTGAGCCATGCTCTGTCCTCCTTGACTGCTGGAAACCAGAAAACAGGAAGTGGCCTTAACTGAGTACCTGGGTCCTATCATAGCTCCAAAGCAAAAAAGGATAGTTTAGTTTTGATATTAGACAAAACTTTCCATCTATAATGATAGGTCAGGGCTGGAACAGGTTATCCAAAGAGGCTGTGGAATCCTCATCACTGGAGATTTATAAGAACAGGTTAGACAAACACCTGTCAGGAATAGTTTAGGTATACTTGGCTTCAGGGTGCGGGAATGGACTAGACCAGTAATTCTCAACCTTTCCAGACTACTGTACCCCTTTCAGGAGTTTGATTTCAGTCCCAGGCGGCGGCACTCGGGATTCGGCTTGAGCCCTAGGTGGTGGGGCTTGGGCTTCAGCATGTATCTTAGATTGGCAGGGCCCCTGCTTGCCACCCCCAATACAGGTCCTGCACTTGCAACCCCCCTAAACCTATCCCATGACCCCCTTGGGGGTCGCCACCTCCACCTTGAGAAACACTGGTATAGTACATAGAGCAGTATAAACAGTCATTGTCTATGGGTATGTCTACACTACGAAATTAGGTCGAATTTATAGAAGCTGGTTTTATAGAAATCGGTTTTATACAGTCGATTGTGTGTGTCCCCACATAAAATGCTCTAAGTGCATTAAGTCGGTGGACTGCGTCCACAGTACCGAGGCTAGCGTCGACTTCCGGAGCGTTGCACTGTGGGTAGCTATCCCACAGTTCCCGCAGTCTCCGCCGCCCATTGGAATTCTGGGTTGAGATCCTAATGCCTGATGATGCAAAAACAGTGTCGCAGGGGGTTCTGGGTACATGTCGTCAGGCCCCTCCCCCTCCGTCAATTCACGCCTTTTTACCTGGGTTACCTGTGCAGACAACATACCACAGCAAGCACGGAGCCTGCTCAGCTCAGCTCAGCTCACCGTCACCTTATGTCATCTGGGTGCCAGCAGACGTGGTACTGCATTGCTACACAGCAGCAGCTAATTGCCTTTTGGCAGTAGACGGTGCAGTATGACTGGTAGCCATCATCAGCTATCTGGGTGCTGGCAGACGTGGGGCTGCATTGCTATACAGCTGCAGCTCCTTGCTTTTTGGCAGTAGATGGTGTATTACGACTGGTATCCATCGTCGTCGTATTCCTCAAGGAGTTCGGTCAGAGGCACCTGGGCAGACATGTTTTGTCTCCTGGAGACTCAGTCCTGCCGGCAGTCTTATTGAACCGTCTTGACAATGATGGCTAGCAGTCGTAATACAGCATCTTCTGCCAAGCACCCAGAAGATGCCGATGGCTATCAGTCATGCTGCACCGTCTGCTGCCAGCCTAAGATGTAAAAGATAGATTGACCAGATTTGTTCTGTATTCATTTGCTTCCCCCTCCCTCCGTGAAATCAACGGCCTGCTAAACCCAGGGTTTTGAGTTCAATCTTTGGGGGGGCCATTCTGTGTGACAGTGGTTTGTGTTTCTCCCTGATGCACAGGCACCTTTGTTGATTTTAATTCCCTGTAAGCCATGTCATCACTCGCCCCTCCCTCCCTCCGTCAGACAATAGTTTCGCGCCTTTTTTCAGCCCCAACGCCATAGCACTGGGATCATGGAGCCCGCTCAGATCACCGCAGCAATTATGAGCACTATGAACACCATGCGCATTGTCCTGGAGTATATGCAGAGCCAGAACATGCCAAAGAAAAACCAGGCGAGGAGGCAATTGCAGCGATTGCAGTGCGGCGACAAGAGTGATGAGGAAATTGACATGGACATATACCTCTCACAAAGTACAGGCCCGAGCAATGTGCAAATCATGGTGTTACTGGGGGAGGTTTATGGCATGGAACGCCGATTCTGGGCCTGGGAAACAAGCACAGACTGGTGGGACCACATCGTGTTGCAGGTGTGGGACGATTCCCAGTGGCTGCGAAACTTTCGCATGCGTAAGGGCACTTTCATGGAACTTTGTGACTTGCTTTCCCCTGCCCTGAAGCACCAGAATACCAGGATGAGAGCAGCCCTCACAGTTGAGAAGCGAGTGGCGATAGCCCTGTGGAAGCTTGCAATGCCAGACAGCTACCGGTCAGTCGGGCATCAATTTGGAGTGGGCAAATCTACTGTGGGGGCTGCTGTGATCCAAGTAGCCAACACAATCAAAGACCTGCTGATATCAAGGGTAGTGACTCTGGGAAATGTGCAGGTCATAGTGGATGGCTTTGCTGCAATGGGATTCCCAAACTGCGGTGGGGCGATAGATGGAACCCATATCCCTATCTTTTCACCGGAGCACCAAGCCACCGAGTACATAAACCACAAGGGGTACTTTTCAATGGTGCTGCAAGCCCTGGTGGATCACAAGGGACGTTTCACTAACATCAACGTGGGATGGCCGGGAAAGGTACATGATGCTCGCGTCTTCAGGAACTCTGGTCTGTTTCAAAAGCTGGAGGAAGGGACTTTCTTCCCGGACCAGAAAATAACCGTTGGGGATGTTGAAATGCCTATCGTTATCCTTGGGGACCCAGCCTACCCCTTAATGCCATGGCTCATGAAGCCGTACACAGGCAGCCTGGACAGTAGTCAGGACCTGTTCAACTATAGGCTGAGCAAGTGCAGAATGGTGCTAGAATGTGCATTTGGATGTTTAAAAGCGCGCTGGCGCAGTTTACTGACTCGGATAGACCTCAGCGAAGCCAATATTCCAATTGTTATTGCTGCTTGCTGTGCGCTCCACAATATCTGTGAGAGTAAGGGGGGAGACATTTATGGCGGGGTGGGAGGTTGAGGCAAATCGCCTGGCCGCTGATTACGCGCAACCAGACACTAGGGCGGTTAGAAGAGTACAGCAGGGCGCGGTGCACATCAGAGAAGCTTTGAAAACCAGTTTTGTGACTGGCCAGGCTACGGTGTGAAACTTCTGTTTGTTTCTCCTTGATGAACCCTCCCCCGCACCCTACCCCGGTTCACTCTACTTCCCTATAAACTAACCACCCTCCCCTCCCCCCTTCGAGCACCGCTTGCAGAGGCAATAAAGTCATTGTTATTTCACATTCATGCATTCTTTATTAATTCATCACACAACTAGGGGGATAACTGCCAAGGTATCCTGGGAAGGGTGGGGGAGGAGGGAAGGAAAAGGACACACTGCAGTTTAAAACTTTAACACTTATTGAAGGCCAGCCTTCTGATGCTTGGGCAATCATCTGGGGTGGAGTGGCTGGGTGGCCGGAGGCCCCCCCACCGCGTTCTTGGGTGTCTGGGTGAGAAGGCTATAGAACTTGGGGAGGAGGGTGTTGGTTACACAGGGGCTGTAGCGGCGGTCTCTGCTCCTGCTGCATTTCCTGCAGCTCAACCATACGCTGGAGCATATCAGTTTGATGCTCCAGCAGCCAGAGCCTTGACTCTTGCCTTCTGTCAGCAAGCTGACGCCACCTATCCTCTTCAGCCCACCACTTGCTCTCTTCAGCCCGCGATTCAGCCCGCCACCTCTCCTCTCGTTCATATTGTGCTTTTTTGCACTCTGACATTGACTGCCTCCACGCATTCTGCTGTGCTCTGTCAGCGTGGGAGGACATCTGGAGCTCTGAGAACATATCATCCCGAGTCTGCCGTTTTCTCTTTCTAATCTTCACTAGCCTCTGCGAAGGAGAAACATTTGCAGCTGGTGGAGGAGAAGGGAGAGGTGGTTTAAAAAGACACATTTTAGAGAACAATGGGTACACTCTTTCACGTTAAATTTTGCTGTTCACATTACACAGCACATGTGCTTTCGTTACAAGGTCGCATTTTTCCTCTTATATTGAGGGCCTGCCGGTTTGGTGTGAGAGATCACTTACGCAGTGCCAGGCAACAGAATTCGGCTTGCAGGCAGCCATGGTAAGCCACAGTCTTTTGGCTTTTTTAACCTTCATAACATGTGGGAATGGTTTCAAACAGCAGCGCCCTCATTTCCCATACCAAGCACCCGTTGGGTTGACCATTTAAAATGGGTTTGCAATGTAAAAGGAGGGGCTGCGGTTTCCAGGTTAACATGCAGCACAAACCCAACCCCCCTCCCCACACATACCCAATTCTCTGGGATGATCACTTCACCCCTCACCCCCACCGCGTGGCTAACAGTGGGGAACATTTCTGTTCAGCCGAGCAGGAACGGGCACCTCTGAATGTCCCCTTAATAAAATCACCCCATTTTAACCAGGTGACCGTGAATGATATCACTCTCCTGTGGATAACAAAGAGAGATAAGGAATGGATGTTGTCTGCATGCCAGCAAACACCAGGACCATACGCTGCCATGCTTTGTTATGCAATGATTCCAGACTACTTGCTACTGGCCTGGCATGGTAAAGTGTCCTACCATGGCGGACGGGATAAGGCCGCCCTCCCCAGAAACCTTTTGCAAAGGCTTTGGGAGTACATCCAGGAGAGCTTTCTGGAGATGTCCCTGGAGGATTTCTGCTCCATCCCCATACACATTAACAGACTTTTCCAGTAGCTGTACTGGCCGCAATTACCACGGCAAATTAATCATTAATCATTAAACACGCTTGTTTTTAAACCATGTGTAATATTTACAAAGATACACTCACCAGAGGTCCCTTGTGTGCCCTCAGGGTCTGGGAGCATGCCTTGGGTGAGTTCGGGGGTTACTGGTTCCAGGTCCAGGGTGATAAACATATCCTTGTTGTTGGGGAAACCGGTTTCTCCGCTTCCTTGCAGGGAGCTATCTTCATTGTCTTCATCATCATCTTCCTCGTACCCCGAACCCGGTTCCCTGTTGCGTGATTCTCCATTGATGGAGTCAAAGCACACGGTTGGGGTAGTGGTGGCTGCACCCCCTAGCATGGCATGCAGCTCCGTGTAGAAGCGGCATGTTTGCGGCTCTGTCCCGGACCTTCCGTTTGCCTCTCTGGCTTTGTGGTAGGCTTGTCTTAGCTCCTTAATTTTCACGCGGCACTGCTGTGCGTCCCTGTTATGGCCTCTGTCCTTCATGGCCTTTGAGACTTTTTCTAATATTTTGCCATTTCGTTTACTGCTACGGTGTTCAGCTAGCACTGATTCGTCTCCCCATATGGCGAGCAGATCCCGTACCTCCCGTTCGGTCCATGCTCGTGCTCTTTTGCGATCCTGGGACTCCATCATGGTTACCTGTGCTGATGAGCTCTGCGTGGTCACCTGTGCTCTCCACGCTGGGCAAACAGGAAATGAAATTCAAAAGTTCGCGGGGCTTTTCCTGTCTACCTGGTCAGTGCATCTGAGTTGAGAGTGCTGTCCAGAGCGGTCACAATGAAGCACTGTGGGATAGCTCCCGGAGGCCAATAACGTCGAATTCCATCCACACTACCCCGAATCCGACCCGCAAAGGCTGATTTCAGCGCTAATCCCCTAGTCGGAGGTGGAGTAAAGAAACCGGTTTAAAGGGCCCTTTAAGTCGAAAAAAAAGGCTTCGTCGTGTGGATGTGTCCAGGCTTAATTCGATTTAACACTGCTAAATTCGACCTAAACTCGTAGTGTAGACCAGGCCTAAATGAAATTTTAATTTGTACTGACTTTGCTAGTGCTTTTTATGTTGCCTGTTTTAAAACTAGGCAAATATCTAGAAACCTAGAAACCTAGGCCTCTTGGGACATGATGTGACCCACATACTTCACTGATGTTCTGCAGAACTGGCATTTATCAATATCTGTTTGCTAGCTCCTGTGCTGCTGATTTCATTAGCCCTTTCACCCAAATTGCCTTCCACCTTCAGGGTCATAATCAGTTACTCCCTGCATAGGCACCAACTCCGTGGGTGCTCCAGACCTGGAAAAAAATTAGTGGGTGCTCAGCACCCACCAGCAGCCAGCTCCCCCTTTGCCCCCCAGCGTCTCCCACTTGCCAGAGGCCCCACCGATCAACTCCTCCCCATCCCAGCACCTTCCAGCTGCCACAATCAGCCATTCCATGGTGTGCAGGAGGCGCTGGGGGAGGAGGAGGAGAAGCGGGGATGGGGTGCACTGTGGGGAGGAGTCAGAACTGGGTAGGGGCTTGGGAGAAGAGGTGGGGTGGGGGCAGTGCCTGGGGTAGAGTGGGGGCAGAAGGAGGCAGGGTGGGGGTGGGGGCTTGGGGAAAGGGGTTGGATGGGGGCGGGGCCTGGGGCGGAGCAGGGGGTTGAGCACCCCTGAGGCCCAGAGGAAGCCAGCACCTCTGACTCCCTGTGAGCCTGGTTACTTCTTCTGGCACAAAAAGGTGTCCCCAATGCATTCAAAGAACTGAGTGGACATTTTGTGTTTGGCTATGTTACTTTTCCAACAGATATCTGGGCAGCTCAGGTCCCCCCATTACCAGCAGGTCTTGTGTTTGGGATATTTCTGTTATTTGCATGGCAGATCTAGAAGGGCTGTCTGCAGGGAAAAAGCCTGGGGGGAATTATGATGTGAAATTAACTAAAGCCTGTTCTGAAATCTCCCCATTTGCCCTTCCTGCCCTGACAGGCTGCAGAGCAATGTCCATGTTTTGCTCCAGATGACCCCATCCTCTAAGGGAACAAGGAAGAGAAATGGCTGCAAAGGAGCCAGTTCAGGTAGGGATTATGGGGGAGGTGCTGGCAGGTTCCTGCTGGAGGGAGAGGTAAATACTTATGATGGGGATCTTTGTGTGGAGGTGGGAGTGGGAGCAGGGGCGGCAGGTTATATGGGCTCGTGGTGCCCGAGCACCAGGAATATTCAAGGCTGGGGGCTGTGCTCCACCAATATTTGGAGCTGGGTTTCTCCCCTGGCCCTGCCTGGAGCGGGCCCTGCCCCCCCCCCCCCCCCGCTTCCTTGCCTGAAAAAACAAAAGAAAACTGTGCCTCTCTCCCTTGCTTGTGCTGCGGGCTGCCTGCCACTGCCTCTGCCTAAGGCTATAGAGGCCGGCAGACTGTTGGAGCACCTCAGGAGCGGGAGGGGGAGAGAGGAGGGGGGAGGAGGCATGCACGTGCTTGGGAGCCCTCTCTCCTGTCCCCCGGCACCCACCTGGAGGAAACGCCAAGGGGACTTTCTGCCAGGAGATGGACATCTGGAGTGGACCTCACTCACCTGAGCAGCTGCTGGGGCTTCCATGAGGTTTGACCCTGTGATCCACCCCCTCCCCCCGACAGCCCCCACTCCTGCCCAATGCTGGGCAAGGGGCAGCCCCATCCCCGGTGAGGGGCAGCAGGCTGCAGCAGGGGAGGAAGGAAGCCACATGTGATGGCAGTCCCGTCCCCCCCCACAGGGTAGGATTACCATATTTCAACACTGAAAAAAGAGGACACTCCACGGGGGCCTGGCCCTGCCCCAACTCCGCCCCAACCCCGCCCCTTCCCCAAAGCCCCTACCCCAACTCTGCCCCCTCCTCTGAGCACCCTGCATTCCCCCTCCTCCCTCCCGCTCTGATCTTGGTTGGGGGTTGCTAAGTGCTTCCCTGCTCCCCACTCGCCCTGCAGCCCCTCCGCCCCTGCAGCCTCTGTGACCCCTGTTCCCCACTCACCCTACAGCCCCTGCACCCCCCCGCCCCTGCAGCCTCTGTGACCCCTGCTCCCGACTCGCCCTGCAGCCCCTGCACCCCCCTGCCCCTGCAGCCTCTGTGACCCGTGCTCCCCACTCGCCCTGCAGCCCCTGCACCCCCCACCCCTGCAGCCTCTGCGCCCCCCGCCTGCCCTGCCCCTGCACCCCCCCGGCAGCCTCTGTGACCCCTGCTCCCCACTCGCCCTACAGCCTCTGCGCCCCCCGCCTGCCCTGCACCTGCAGCCTCTGTGACCCCTGCTCCTCACTCGCCCTGCAGCCCCTGCACCCCCCCGCCCCTGCAGCCTCTGTGACCCCTGCTCCCAACTCGCCCTGCAACCCCTGCACCCCCCTGCCCCTGCCGCCTCTGTGACCCGTGTTCCCCACTCGCCCTGCAGCCCCTGCACCCCCCTGCCCCTGCAGCCTCTGTGACCCATGTTCCCCACTCGCCCTGCAGCCCCTGCACCTCCCTGCCCCTGCAGCCTCTGCGCCCCCCGCCTGCCCTGCCCCTGCACCCCCCCGCCCCTGCAGCCTCTGTGACCCCTGCTCCCCACTCGCCCTGCAGCCCCTGCACCCCCCTGCCCCTGCAGCCTCTGTGACCCGTGTTCCCCACTCGCCCTGCAGCCCCTGCACCTCCCTGCCCCTGCAGCCTCTGCGCCCCCCGCCTGCCCTGCCCCTGCACCCCCCCGCCCCTGCAGCCTCTGTGACCCCTGCTCCCCACTCGCCCTGCAGCCCCTGCACCCCCCTGCCCCTGCAGCCTCTGTGACCCGTGTTCCCCACTTGCCCTGCAGCCCCTGCATCTCCCTGCCCCTGCAGCCTCTGCGCCCCCCGCCTGCCCTGCCCCTGCAGCCTCTGTGACCCCTGCTCCCCACTCGCCCTGCAGCCCCTGCCCCTGCAGCCTCTGTGACCCGTGTTCCCCACTCGCCCTGCAGCCCCTGCACCTCCCTGCCCCTGCAGCCTCTGCGCCCCCCGCCTGCCCTGCCCCTGCAGCCCCCCGCACCTGCAGCCTCTGAGACCCCTGCTCTCCACTCGCCCTGCAGCCCCTGCACCCCCCTGCCCATGCAGCCTCTATGCCCCCGCCTGCCCTGTTCCCCTGCTCACCCAGCAGCCTCTGCCTGCTGGGGGCTTCAGATGCTCAGCAGCACGCAGCCCCGGCCGCAGCTTCCTTCCTGCCGCCGAGCACGTTCCCCGGCCTGTCTGTCCCCGCCGGAAACAGCTCCCGCGGCGCCGGGTTCCAAGCTGCGCGGGGCAACGGGGCCACAGGAAGGGTCCCCCAGTGGCCGGGGGGTCCCCGCCCGCGAGGGAAGCCCGAGCCCCCCCATTCCCCGCCTGAGCATTGTAGCTGGGGCAGCTGGGCTGCGCTGCGGACCCGGCGGATCGTGCTGGGCGGACCCTGGCTTATGCCTCCCTATTTCCCCAGACATGTCCGGCTCTTTGGAAATTCCCCCCGGATGGGGAAATCCAGACATATGGTAACCCTACCACAGGGGAGATGGGGGTGGGGGGCTTCCTAGACCTGAGCAGCTGGGGCTTGGGTGAATTTTGTGACACCCTACCCCCCCCCCCAAGCCACCACCCTGCAGTTCCCACTCCTGCCCCATGCTGGGCAAGGGGCAGCCCCATCCCCAGTGAGGCTATGGTGAGGGGCAGCAGCAGGGGAGGTCACACATGATGGCAATCCCCCCCCCCCCCCCGGTACCCACCATAGGGGAGGTGAGTGGGCTTTCTGGACCTGAGAGAGGCCCTAGGAGCATGTGCAGTGACCGTGGTGCAGAGTGAGTGTGCTGCGGGGGGGGGGAGGGGGGAAGAGGAGGGGTCCCTCCCCTGGAGCTTGCTGCTGCCAGTGTGTGGGGGGGAGTCCTCTCTGGCCCTAGCCATGGGGCAGCCTGTCTGCACCCCAAGTTCCTTATCCCGAGCCCTGCCCCACCCCAGAGCCTGTGCCCCCAGCACTCCAACCCTGAGCACCCTCCTGCACTGTGAACCCCTCATCCCCAGCCCCACCCCAGAGCCCTAACCTGAGGGGGAAAATGTGCAATTTAAATTTGGTGGTCAGTTTGGAGTATCATTGTGTTTAGCACAATACTTGATTATTTTACACCCTTTAAAATATATAACTGGTCGTATACAGGTGTTACGAAGTGGGAATGTTCTTAATGTTTTCTCTGAATACTGTGTGAGTGCCTCAGTTTCCCCTATGCATTTCTCAAGGATCTAGATGGTGGGATAAGGGGGTGTGATTGTTGTAGAGCCCTAGAGGGCCAGTGTGATGCCATCTGCACAGAGAATGGCCGAAACCCTGTCTCCGGGCAACTGATGGCCTGGGCCGCTCTCCTGCAAGGTGCCAACTGAAGGTGTTGGAGAACAAAGAGATCAGGTGGCCTCCTAATGCCTGGAAAAGAGACAAAGGCCAGAGGAGGGAGTGTCAGTGCCTGTGCGGACTTCCGGGAAGCGCATGGTGTGGAAGGGGATGCTGGGATGCTTTGGAACTACTCCATACAAAGCCAGTCAGGACTCTGGGGGAGCCTCCTCTCTCTGAGCATACTGTCTCCAGGGCAAGAAGCTTACACCTTCCTGGGTCTGACCTCAGAGCATTCAGCATGCCCTTCCACACCATGTGCTTTCCGCAGCGAGTCTGCCCAGGCAGGTCCTGGTGCAACCAGAGGTCCCTGCACCCCAACTCTGCAGTCAGACGTGACTCTCAGCCAGCCGGTAAAACAGAAGGTGTATTAGACAACAGGAACACAGTCTAAAACAGAGCTTGTAGGTACAGAAAACAGGACCCCTCAGTCAGGTCCATCTTGGGGGTGGGGAGCCCAGACCCAAGTTCTGGGCCTCTCCCCATTTCCCCAGCCAGCTCCAAATTGACACTCCCTCCTCTGGCCTTTGTGTCTCTTCTGGATAAGGAGGCCACTTGATCTCTTTGTCCCCAATACCTTCAGTTGGCACCTTGCAGGAGAAACTGAGGCATCCACACAGTATTCAGAGAAAACATTAAGAACATTCTCACTTTGTCCCAACAGGTGCAACAAAATATAATACCGTATATTGAAGCAGGCAAGTGCTGCTTCTGACTTTCCACTTTTAATTGACCCTTGTAATCTTGTAGTGCCGACGCGTTGTAGCTTCATTTTATATCGGCTTACAGGGCGGGAGCGGGGGGGCACCACCATTTTGGGCACCACCAAAAATTATACAAACCTGCCGCCTATGAGTGGGAGGGGGCAGGAAATACACAGGCTGTAGAAAGGGAGGGGAACACGGTGTGACAAAACTGCTGGGACTAGTTTAACCTGGAGCCTAGATTCTAGGAACAGACCCATGGAGTTTGGGGGTGGAAATTCCCTAATTTGTGGAACCGGAAACAAATCTGTTAGACTGGGCAGGGAAAATTTACCAGGCTTCCAGTGCTGACACCTGACCCTGCTAACCAGAGGCCCCTATGACCTATGAAGAGCGCACCTACCAGTGCGGCACAGGGGACATGTCCTGTCTCCTCACATGC
This sequence comes from Emys orbicularis, assembly GCF_028017835.1. Classification (NCBI taxonomy): domain Eukaryota; kingdom Metazoa; phylum Chordata; order Testudines; family Emydidae; genus Emys; species Emys orbicularis. The sequence goes on along the minus strand of NC_088689.1, from coordinate 77,687,739 downwards.
TGCTGCTGTCAATAGGGAGGGTGTTGGGATTCCTACCCTGGGGCTGTCCATGGACCCTGCCAGGGGCTCCATCGGCTGTGTCAGCCTCTGGCTAATAGGTGTGTGATGAATGTGAAGACCCTGCCCCCTCTGTCTGCTGGGAAGGACGAGGGGCTCTCTCTTTCCCTCCTCACTCTGATGCCTCCTGGCTTCTCTGAGCAGGGAGGAGGTGGGACTGTGGGGACTGTGCCTCCCAGAGCTTCCATTTTCCTGGCCCTTCTCCTCCGTGACTAGGGGGCTATCTCTGGGGCAGCAGGTACTGAGTGGGGGGCTCTTGCTCTTTCAGGGGCTGGTGACCTTCAAGGAGGTGGCTGTGTATTTCACCAAGGAGGAGTGGGCTGTGCTGGACCCTGCTCAGAGAGCCCTCTACAGAGACATCATGCAGAACTATGAGAACGTGACCTCGCTGGGTAAGGATTCCTGTCCCCTCGGATATTAGAAGGGGAAATGAAGAGTTAAGGTTCATGTCACTCCCACAATGCAACCTCAACTCTGCCCTGTTTCAGCATCAGGCCAACATGCTAGTGACACATAGGCTAACGCTCTGCCCTCCCCGCTACAGAACACTTTGGAAACAGAGCACATCACAGGATAGCACAAAGTCTAATATCTTCTCTTTGCTAAGGGAAAACTTGGGGTTAAGTCCAGTGAGGGAATAGAAGCTCTTTACAGCTGACCCACAGCTAACCACCGACCGTGCTCCACACAAATCATCTCAGGGGTGTCTACACTGTAAAACCAAAAAACCCACGCATCAGCGACTCCCAGAGCCTAGGTCTAGAGCAGGGATCGGCAGTCTTTCAGAAGTGATGTGCCGAGTCTTCATTTATTCACTCTAATTTAAGGTTTCGCGTGCCAGTAATACATTTTAACGTTTTTAGAAGGTCTCTTTCTCTAAGTCTATAATATATAACTAAACTATTGTTTTATGTAAAGTGAATAAGGTTTTTAAAATGTTTAAGAAGCTTAATTTAAAATTAAATTAAAATGCAGAGCTCCCAGGACCGGTGGCCAGGAATCGGGCAGTGTGAGTGCCACTGAAAATCAGCTCGCAGTGCCATAGGTTGCCTACCCCTGCTCTACAGACTCGGGCTCCCGGGGCCAAAAATAGCAGTATAAACATTCCCGCTTGGACTGGAACCCAGGCTCAGAGAGCCATCCTCCTCACCAGGTTTTGGAGCCCAGGTTCCAGCCCAAGCTGGAATATCTACATGTCTGTTTTCAGTGCTGCAGTGTGAACCTTCCAACCCACGTGTCTAGACACAGACTCTAAGAGTCGCTGATGCATAGGTTTTTTTGGTTTTGCAGTGTAGACAGTGTAGTGGTTTTGCTGCGGTGGGTTATTTTGTTTTGCCGTGTAGATGCCCCCGCAGAGATGCAAAACATTACCCCACTTTAGCCAGGCCCTGAGGATTCCTTCTGAGTCACTGCCATCACTTACCCCCCACTAAGCCCTGGTGACAATTAACATGTATGGTACCAGACTGCTGACAATCCCCCTGGTGAGAACACATTCTTGTGCATGTATACTTATACAACCTACAACATTCAGCGCTGCTATGAGGGAGACTTGGTCCTTCAGGGTTCACATGCATCTTCCTTCATATCACAGTCACAGCTCTACCAAGCTGCTCCAGCTTATCCCTCTATCCTTCAGTTACAGCTACAGCTGACATGGTGCACACAGCTGGAGGAAGTGCATGCAGATCAATGCTGGTATTGCAGTGTGTTAAACACAGCACAAACAATGGCATGTTCTCTCACTTTCCTCGTATCCACAGGCCATAACATTTCATCTAGTTACTGCTGTATTGAGCTGAATACCTTGTGTTTGAATAAATCATCTTCCTGAAAGGCAGCCAGTCTTGGCTTGTAGAATTGAAGAGATGAAGAATCCTGCTCTTCCCTGGGTAGTATATTAAACTTTGCACTACCCTTCCTGAACCATTCCCAGTGTCTATTGCCAGCTCTAGGGTTAGGGAGTGGGGGCAGAGTTAAGGTTGCATTGCAGGAGTGACAATGCGCTTTAATTCTTCATTTCCTGGTTTTCAGAGGTTTAAGTTTAGCTACGTTCTGGGCGGCACAAGGTAACACTGGTTAATCTTAACTCTGCATTAATGATATTTATGGGCATTTAATTCCCTTGGGTTTTTTGTAAAGTGGTCTTTTTGCCACTATGACGGGAGGGATAGCTCAGTGGTTTGAGCATTGTCCTGCTAAACCCAGGGTTGTGAGTTCAATCCTTGAGGGGGTGATTTGGGGCAAAAATCTGCCTGGGGATTGGTCCTGCTTTGAGCAGGGGGTTGGACTAGATGACCTCCTGAGGTCCCTTCCAACCCTGACATTCTATACCAGAGATTTTGCTGGTATAGCTATGTCAATTAGGGATGTGATTTTCCTCCCAACCCAAACTATGCTTGCAAATCTTTTAAGTGAAGAGCAGGCCAAAGTCTTGGTATCAGGGCAGAATTTCCATGAGGAACGTCTTCAAAATTCAAGAAAAATGCACCCCACACATTGTCCAAAAACTGTTAATTTTAGGGCTCTGTAACGGGGCAGAGAGACCCCACACCAGCAGAGAAGGGTTTAAGCCCATGGCCCAGCTAGCCCTGCTATACTGATGTAAGCAGGGTCTGAATGAACTCTCCCCTGACAGCTAGTTGGGGAGGGGGAGAGACTTCAGGAGCAAACTGTATTTACATGAACATACCTGCTCTGCGTAGGTATCTAGCAGACAGGAGATGTGTAGCTCCAAGTGATCAACTTTGGCTGGTGTTGGGTTACAAATCACTTTAGTACTGAATGCAGGGGTAGTGAAATGTTGTTATCAATGTTGTTGTCTTTATTGTCTGAGTAAAGGGGAGCAGAACTGTGCTTAACCTGTCCCAAATGAGGGGGTCACCCTCAGCTGAAAGGGCCCCGTTAAGCCAGGGGCTCGAATGCCAGACCCCTGTGAAAGCAGAGAGGGAGGGGGACAGGTGTCTCAGCCAGGTGTGGACTCTCCCTAAGAGTCCCTGGTCTTACCTAAAATGAAACACGCTGATGATCCATACACTTTGTGCTGAAGCCTATAGAAAAATTGTCAACACTAAAAAGGAGATGTCTGAGCTACCAATGGGAGCATTGAGGTATGCGGGCACAACCCCCTTAGTAGTGCTTGCAAGGATGGAGTGAGAAGTGCTTGTCATGAGTACCTGGCTGAAAGACAGTAAAGGGACATTAGCAATGGTAGAGCAGCTGGCTGAAAGAGAGCTCCCTGAAGGAGTGCTGGTCCCCAGTGGAGTCATAACCCTACCTGCTGAAAACCAGGAAAAGGTGATTATAGTGATTGCTAATGAAACAAGCCACAATGTTGTTGTGAAGCAAGGGCAGAAGATAGCAGACCTCTTTGAGCCTGAAACCATTGTAAGACCCCAGTGTGAAACTGAAGTTCCCGCAATAGATCCTGCAAGGTTTGACTTTGGAGATTCGCCATTGTCTGAGGAGTGGAAGGATTGCCTGAGGAAGAAACTTTGTGAAAGATCCAAGGTATTCTCACTGCATGAGTGGGACATGGGATGTGCAAAAGGAGTAGAGCACCACATCAGACTACAAGACTCCCGACCCTTCAGGGAGAGATCTAGCAAGATTGCGCCCTCAGAGATGGAAGACGTGCGACAGCATCTTCAGGAGCTGATTGCAAATGGCATCATTACAGAGTCCTGCAGCCCATACGCCTCACCCATTGTGGTGATCCATAAAAAAAAAAGGGAACATCCGGATGTGTATCGACTACCACACCGCACTCTAAACACTGTAGTTGACCAGTAGACCATGCCTCGAGTACAAGATGCCTTAGACGGTTTGCTGGGAAGCCAGTGGTTCTCAGTATTGGATCTTTGAAATGGATACTACCAGATCCCTCTGGGAACAGAAGATAAGGAGAAGACAGCCTTCGTCTGCCCATTAGGGTTTTATCAGTTTGAACATATGCCCCAAGGGATTTCTGGAGCACCTGCCACATTTCAATGTCTTATGGAGAAAGTTGTGGGAGACATGAATTTACTGCAAGTCTTAGGTTATTTGGATGATCGGATTGTATTTGGAAGAACCTTGGAGGAGCATGAAGAAAGACTTCTTAAAGTGCTTGAAAGGTTGGAGGCCTATGGACTGAAGCTTTCCATTGATAAATTGAGCCCTCTTCCGGATGAGGCCACGCCCCCCTCAGGACTCCGGCAGTACCGGTAAGTCCTGTAAGTTACTTTCATCCCTGCTCCCTACTAAGAAGAACAGACATGCCTGTCACTAGAGCTGATCCGATGGGTGTGCTGTCTGGCGGGAGCTCAGTTAGCCGCCCCACTGACTTGACTAAGGATGCTGCCCCAAGATGGGTGATGTGGACACCCACCTGTGAAAGAGTCTTTCAAAAATTCATGGCCATACTCTGCAGACACCCAGGTGCTGTATAGCCCACACTTTGAAAAGGAATTCATAGTACAAATGCACACAGCAGAGATAGGACTAGGGGTAGTCCTTTCTTAAGACATAGATGGATAAGAACACCCAAAAGGCTATATCATCCGGAAACTCTTCCCCTGTGAGAAAGCATACTCAGTGATAGAAAAGGAGTGCTTGGCTTCCAAATGGGCAAGAGAGAGCCTGCAGCGGTACTGTTTCCTAGGAAACGAACTCACGCTAGTTACCAATCACATGCCCCTGTGCTGAGTAAATGTGATGGATGAGATAAACCCAAGGATCATGAGATCCTGTCGCTACACCCGTACACCTTCCGGATACAACACCAAGCAGGAGGTTTGCATTTTAATGCTAATTTTCTGTCCAGGGATCTAGCCTACGGCAGTCAAGGCTGGGCCTCGGCCTTGCGGGGGAGGAGATGTCATGAGGTCTACAAACCTCATACCGAGCATAGGCAGAAGGGGGAGGAGAGCCTCCCCTGTTTACAGGCAAGCATTTTGACCACCATCCACCACAGCTGCTAGAGCGGCCAATCATGGAGGCAGGCACCCACAGCTGCAGCCAATAGAGCAGTGGTTCTCAAACTTCATTGCACCGCAACACCCTTCTAACAACAAAAATTACTACACATCCCCAGAAGGGGGACCAAAGCCTGAGCTCACCCCAGCCCCTCTGCCCCAGGAGGGTGGGGGCGGGGGGAGGCAAAGCCAAAGCCCAAGGGTTTCAGCCCTGGGTGGGAGGAGGGGTCTGTATACTGAGCCCTGCCATCCAGGGCTGAAGCCAAAGTCTGAGCCCCACCACTTAGGGCTGAAGCCCTTGGGCTTCGGCTTTGGCCCTGGGCCCCAGCAAGTATAACGCCAGCCCTGGTGACCCCATTAAAACAGGGTCACGACCCACTTTGAGGTCCCAACCCACAGTTTGAGAACCCCTGCAATAGAGGAAACAAGGTCTGCTATAAAGGAGAGAGTACAGAAAAGGAAAAGGAGGCAGAAAGGCCTGGGACAGCAAAAGGGCAACATCCTTTGTGACATTCTATACCTTGGGGGAGCATCCTGTAACCCCCATATTCCTCATTTTTATATAATTGTGATCTTGCAAATACAGTAAAGCATGCCTTGTAAGGTATCAGGGGAAAGGATATGATCTGCTGAAAGTAATTTCTCTATCCATATATGTGTATCATTAATGCATATGAAGCTATGAGAATTGTGTTGTATGGTTGTCACTAAAACATGCTGTAAGTTGGGGAATCAGCCAGATATTAGCTCCCCAGAGGCAACAGCAAGGAAAGTAACCAACACCTGGGTGGAGTGTTGAACAACCATCAACAATCATTGTCCAGCAAGGGAGCTACAATTCAATGACTCACCTGCATTGGGCCATACCAGGGGAATTGCTCAACCTTGCCTGGAGACTCAGCAATGCCCCAAGACGTGCCTGGACTTGTGCTCCCCAAGCACATGGGACTGAGGTTATAAAACAGAACACGGTGTCCACATGTGGGGCCTTTCTCCTTCACCCACCTATGCTGCAAGCAACAAGGACACTCTGAAGACTCCAGCTGAGGGGACTGGCCCAGTTTTCAAGGATGAAATCTGAGTACTATGAACTGCAATATTCAGTGGGGTGAGAAAAACTGCTTAGTCTAGTTGTTGCCAGTCTAATAGGGTTGAGAATTTAGACTGCGTGCTTATATTTTATTTCTTTTGGTAACTAACTCTGACTTTTTGCCTATCACTTAATAACACTTAAAATCTATCTTTTGTAGTCAATACATTTGTTTAACTGCTTATCTTTACCAATAAGTGTGCCTGAAGTGTGTGGTAAATCTGCTCAGGTTTTGCAAGGCTGGTGTATATCCACTTTCCATTGATGAAGTGGTGAGCCAATTGACAAATCTGCACTGCCCATCTTGAGCAGTGCAAGATGGTATATTCCTGAGGTACAGTGCTGGGAGTTGCGGGGATTTGGCTATGGTGCCTTTCTCTGTGTGATTCATGAGTGGCTTTGGGAGCATTCATGCAATCTAGCTGGGTGTGGGGTCTCCATATGCTGTTGTGCTGAGTGATAACAGCGCCTGGAGGAGTTTGCTGCTGGTCACTAGCAAGGCATTGTGAGAGACAGCCCAGGCTGTAGAGAGTTAAGGGGGCACAGCAGTCTCACAGTCCCAGGCTGCACCCCGGGGATCCCGTCACACCCCTGTACCAGGCTGCCTCCCTGAACACAGCTAAGAGACTGAAGCAGACTGCTAGACTTAATTAGAGGTGAGGTTCCAAGAACTACATTGAGCGGGGGCAAACTAAGTAGAGCCCATCAGGAGCAGGAGAGACCTCTCAAAAGACCATACCAGGAGCCGGGGACAGAGCCAAATCAGCTGGAAGGAAGAATTTATCAAAAACATGTGAACGATAACTGGGAATTGGTGAAGAACACTTTACTAGAAGCCAAAAGAATCACAATTCAGGAAGAAGGTCGTACTGGTTAAAAACCAGGGTTGTGAGGCACCTGCTGCCACCTGCCCTTAGCTGCGGGAAGCCTGGTCTATCCGTTCCCCAACTCCACTGGCCATAGGCAACACAAACGATTCCCTCTAGGCCTTGCAGGCACAGCCGTTACTCTACAGGCTAGCGACTGGCACCCCCTTTCCCTTGAGCCCTCCCTGTAGCGTGTCCACCCCCTGGTCCACTGGACACTCACAGTGTTCACAGAATTGCTGATTGTAAAGAAACAGAACACCCCATCTTAGCAGTTCCACCACAGATCACCACTTCGTTTACCACCCAGCACGTAGTTTCTTATGAACTCATGGATAAGGTTAACAAAGCACAGACACTCAAGTAGAAGTATTGGAAGCAAATGGTTACATATAAATAATGACATGCATCCTTAGACTTAATTAACCAGATACTTTCATGTCTAGTAGAGCAATGCTCACCCAAATCCTTGAAGCACTTTACAGCCAGGCTGGATGTAACCCTCTTTTCATGAGACACGTGCAATCTCTGTTTGCGTCCTCATTGAAGAATTCAGCGTGGTCCTTTGCACTTCAAGGTACACCAGAAGAATTCTTTGTCTCTATTCATAAATGGGACATACACACCCTATTGTTTGGTTCATCCTTTAGATTTCCTCTCTTGTAGATTTTGTGATCTCTTATTTTTCCCTGGCTCAGTATGCAAATAGACATAAAGTGGGAGGCATTCAACACACACTAAACAATGGACAGGCAGGAAGATAAGTGTGTGTAACCTCCTGCCTGAAAGGAACATTCCAGAGAGACGTCACTTCCTGGTGATCTGCCTTAACTCCAGGATCTTAAGAACCTAGATTTTAGTATAGATACATAATTTCTTAAATATTATCCATACATATATTTTGCAATGATTATGACAACCAGTGGGCTACTGGCTCTGGGAGAGACCTCACACCCCATCCTTCAATGAGATGTTATGCACATATCCAACCCAGAAGATACCCTGATAACCCTATGCCCCCGTCCCATTGTGCCCTCTGCCAGTTGTCACCAAGGGTTCCATGGGTCACAATCAGAAGCTAGGTATTGTAAAAAATAAATAAGAGAACCAAAGGGTCACAAGGAGAAATCTATGGTCAGCAGAGTTAAAGAGAATAGTAAGGATTCTTTTTGTTCTTAATATACTTTAAAAATCCAAACAATCATATTGATCCATTACTAGGTGGAAATGGTAGCGTTAATAATAATGTAGAAAAGGCAAGATGTTTTCAATAACTATTTCTATTCAGTAGTTGGGAAAAAACAGATGATGTAGTCCATTAATAGCTCAGGAAGATGTTAAACAGCAGCTACAAATGTTAGACATTTTTAAATGAGCAGGACTGGATAAATGCATCCAAGAGTTTTAAAAGAGTTGGCTGAGGAGCTTGCTGGACCATTAATGTTGATGTTCAAAAAGTCTTGGAATACCAGAAAAGTTCCAGAAGACTGGAAGAAAGGTAATGTTGTGCCAATATTTATGTAACCTCAAGGAGCTCACCTAGGTTCCTGAAGCGCTGTGTGCATGTAACTCAGGGAGAGGAACGTTGTCCCTGGTAGGGATGGGGAGCCAAGGGCAGACTCAGAATCTGCTTGGCAACCCAGAGGGAGAGAGGAGAGATGCTATGTAGAACAGGGGCCCCTGTTGGCATGGGGAAGGATAGCAGGCATGCTTGCTTGGAGGAGGGGGCAGAGTCAAATGACTGATAAGGGAAAGCCCAGGAAGAAGAGCTAGCCTGACCAATAGGAAGTGAGATGCCCTCTCCTGGAAGGCCTGGAGGGGGAAGAAGTTGTTCTGGAGCAGTCTGGAGACAGGCAGGCAAAGGGCAGGACTGGCTGGTGGGAGGCGGGGCTGGTGAGTCTAGTTCTGCATGCAGGTTCCCCCTGAGAACTGGCCTCTGGGGTCTTGGAAGCCACATCCCTCAGCTTGAGCCTTTCCTGCTCCAAGGTGACTCCCAGTTTAGAGAGTTTTATTGGGAAAACTCCCCCCGGCCAGCCCAGCGGAGTTAGCCCCCCCCAGCTCCCTACGTAAGATCAGTCACCACATGGCCAGCTCTGCTCTGACCACTGGTCCAGGGCTGCCACCTGCTGTGAGTGTGTCTGAGCGCTGGGGTGGGAGACTAAAGTTAGGATTTTAGTAGTTTTGTAACCTGCACCCTGAGCCCCGCCCTCCTCTGTGGTGAGGGAAATCCTGGCACCAGCCGCAGCCTGACTCCTGCATGGAGAGGATGCTTGTCAGCAGCGACCATCAGCCCTCTGCAGGGACTGAGGAGTACAGAGCCATCTTTGAACCGGAGGATCATTTACAGAGTTGTGAGTTAGTTAGTCAGGGGAATTGTTTGGGAGACCCCCCCTTACTCCCTGAACTGTGTCCTCTAGGTGCTGCCTGTTAAACCTGCAAAGGGACTTGCCACCTTATCCCACTTGTGAGTCTTTTGGGCTGTACTGAACCCAGTCAGCTACATTTCTAACTGCTGCACAGAAGATAATACGGCAGGGGTCGGCAACCTTTCAGAAGTGATGTGCCGAGTCTTCATTTATTCACTCTAATTTAAGGTTTTGCGTGCCAGTAATACATTTTAATGTTTTTAGAAGGTCTCTTTCTATAAGTCTATAATACATAACTAAACTATTGTTGTATGTAAAGTAAGTAAGGTTTTTAAAATGTTTAAGAAGCTTCATTTAAAATTAAATTAAAATGCAGAGCCCCCTGGACCAGTGGCCAGGACCCAGGCAGTGTGAATGCCACTGAAAATCAGCTCGCTTGCTGCCTTTGGCACGCGTGCCATAGGTTGCCTACCCCTGTAATATGGTCACAGGTAATCAAGGGCCCCTGCAAGGTACATGTACCAATGGGACCCTGATTTTTAGGGGAAATTCACTGTTACTATCAGCGTGAGCACTGGTGATGCCGAGAATAGTGTTATACCATGTGTTATACTGTATTTACCTCCTGTTTAATATAATTACTGTGCTGAATATATTGTGTGTGTTTGTGTTATTTCTTGGGAGTCTCCAACTATCTGGCAAGTAAGTGGGGATTACCCTGTGGTCAGAAATTCCTCCCAAGCTGCCCTGGTGACCCTGCCAGGAAGGAGTGAGGGGGATGGATGCACTGCCAAATAAATTCATATGGGAAGAAAATAAAGAAGTAACACGCTGCTGAGTAGGAGGCGGGATCCAGAAGAACCCAGGCCTGTCCATCAAAACCCCTAAGGAGTTTGGTGCTAAAGGAGGTAACCGGGTGGACAGGGGACACTACATTTTAAAAGGGGATCAACCTAGACCTGTAAGGGGTTGTGTCAACCCTTGCCCTACAACTCAGGGTGCCATAAATGCTATACTGCTGTGGTGCATAACCTGGACACCAACAGCCAGCATACAAGTCACACCCCGGCTTCCACTACCTAGTTACAGTTTGAAGAATGATCCTAACATCCTCCCCAGTCTGGAATTTCCCCCAAACTATCTCCCTGCAGCATCCAGCCGTCTCCTGGAACACTCACAGAGGCTATTAAATTCGCTGCTCCTTTACAGAGATAGAAACAGCAACTTGTTATCACTCACTTCAGTTCAAACAAAGCCCTGGTTTGGTTTAGATACAAAGTAAAACAAATTTGTTCAATCATAAAGAGATTGTGTTTGAGTTCAAGTAAAAAGGATAAAGATAGAAAGGGTTACAAACAAGCAAAAGTAAAAATACGCTATCTAATGGTGACAGGTTTCAGAGTGATAGCTGTGTTAGTCTGTATCAGCAAAAACAACGAGGAGTCCTTGTGGCATCTGATGAAGTGGGTTCTAGCCCACAAAAGCTTATGCCCAAATAAATGTGTTAGTCTCTAAGGTGCCACAAGGACTCCTCGTTGTTTTTGCTATCTAATCTTTGTTCAAGGTAGTTACCTCACCAGGCTTCTATTCCCAGCAATGGTTAACTAGCTCTCAGTCAGGATCCAAATAGAGTCCATGGCACTGGTTTTCTTTGTGTACTCAGGCGAAGGTTAACTTAAGGGTTCTCTGCTCCTCTCTTTATAGTCATGTAAACCTTTGAAAAGTATCTCTCCCACATTTCATTGACCTTGCTTCAAGAGGCAGGAAGGCTTCCTGGAGGAGCAGTCTCCATTCCCCCATTGGCTTTGTTTGCCTGGCAAGAAAATGTACTTTTATTTTTCTTTGATCACACCTTGCTCAATTTACATGGGAGACACAGTCAAGCAGGTGGAACTGCATTCCTTTGTCTGGAAAAACCTGTTTATCAATTCCCCCGTGACATGCCTGGTTTAGACACATTTTAGTCATAATTCCAGCATAGCTGTTGTGACAGACCCAGACCAGTGGGGTACAGGAGTCTGGTAGAGGGCAAATATACTGGTGACTGGATGAGTAGTTTTCTGTTCCCTGAGTGACCAGAGCAGGGGCTGCACTAGAATAATCAGGAACCTGCTAGAACCAGTTAAGGCAGGCAGGCTAATTAGGACACCTGGAGCCAATTAAGATGAAGCTTCTAGAATCAATTAAGGCAGGCTAATCAGGGCACCTGGGTTTTAAAAAGGAGCTCACTTCAGTTTGTGGTGTGAGTGTGAGGAGCTGGGAGCAAGAGGCAAGGAGCTGAGAGTGAGAGGGTGTGCTGCTGGAGGACTGAGGAGCACAAGCGTTATCAGACACCAGGAGGAAGGTCCTGTGGTGAGAATAAGGAAGGTGTTTTGAGGAGGCCATGGGGAAATAGCCCAGGAAGTTGTAGCTGTCATGCAGCTGTTACAGGAGGCACTATAGACAGCTGCAGTCCACAGGGCCCTGGGCTGGAACCCAAAGTAGAGGGCGGGCCCGGGTTCCCCCCAAACCTCCCAATTGACCTGGACTTTGCGTTCTCCCAGAGGGGAAGGTCTCTGGGCTGTTCCCCAACCCACATAGTGAATCTCTGAGGCAAGAAAATCTGCCAATAAGCGCAGGTCCCACCAAGATAGAGGAGGAACTTTGTCACACTGGTGTTAAGAGTGGGATCTTGGGGTGCACAGCGCGGCGGAAGAAGGAGGGTGATTTAAACAAAAAACAAAAATAAAAAGGGAGAGGGTTTATTTTTTTTTCACCACAATGGATGACGTAGTGCGGGCACTGACACAAGCTGTGGCGGTCCAGCAGGAGGCTACCCGTGTCTAGGCAGCCGCCCAACAGGAGGCAGTGCGGCTGCAGCAAGAGACTAATCGCCTGCTGATGGACCAGGCTGCTCAAGACCGAGCTATGTTGCGGGAACTGGTAAACCAGGTAAACTCCCTTATAGAGCTGAATCGCGGCCATGATGGGACGCGGCTCATACGGGCCAGCCATGGGCTGCAGAAAATGACACAGGAGGATGATGTAGAGGCATACCTTCTGGCCTTTGAGAGGACAGCCCTACGGGAGGCCTGGCCTCAAGATCAGTGGTCTGGCATCCTTGCCCCATTCCTGTGTGGGGAGGCCCAGAAGGCCTACCATGATGTGCCTGAAGAGGCTGCGGCAGACTACCCCCAGCTGAAAGCAGAGATCCTGGCCAGATCTGGGGTAATGACAGCAGTGGAGGCCCAGCAGTATCACGGTTGGAGGTACCATGAAGACAAAACCCCGCGGTCCCAATTGTATGACCTCCACCATCTCGCACGAAAGTGGTTGCAAACAGAGTCCCGGAGTCCGGAAGAGATACTAGCGGTTCTGGTCATCGACTGATACATGAGGGGACTACCACCAGACCTTCGTGCCTGGGTAAGCCAGAACGAACCCTCCACCTATGATGAGGTTGTCGCCCTGGTAGAGAGGCAAAGGACAGCGAGGGAGCTGACCCGACCAGTTAAGGAAGAGGCACCCCGGGTTAAACTAGCAGCACCAAGCCCTAAAGTTCGGGTGACTGGGCCACCAGGAGGGCCCAGGTGGAAAAAGAGAGAGGCTGAAGGCCCATTAGAGGCCACAAAGAGTCGGAGCACTGAGGGAGAAGAGGATCGTGATGTTAGACTGCTCAAACCAAGAAACTGGGGAACACCTAGGGCTCCATACAGATGTTATGCCTGCGGGGAATGGGGACACATAGCTGCACAGTGTCCCAATGCTGAAGAGCCTATGCAGTGTAACCTGGGGAACTGGGCAGATCCGTGCTCCCTAATCCACCTTGTGGGGGTCTCACTAACCCCACATATGTATACCAGACCAGTGAAACTAAATGGGGTAGGGACTACGGCACTGGTTGATTCAGGGAGTGCTATCACGCTTATCTCAGGGAAGCTCGTGAAGCGTAGTCAGCTGCTGCAGGCTAAACGTACGGGGATAACATGTGTCCATGGGACAGTTAGTTACTACCCTACCATCCCAGTAAAAATCGAGATCCAAGGGAACACTACTGAGGTAGCAGCAGGTGTAGTCCCTAAACTCCCATACCCGGTGCTCATAGGGAGGGACTTCCCAGGGTTTGGAAACTTACTCCCAGTAGGGGGATTGGAGAAAGATGGGGACCCTAAAATTGATGAGGCATCCACAGCAGACTGTCAACCCCCAATCTTCTCTGAAATATCCCCAGATTTGTTCTCCACTCCCAGACAGGGTAGAAAGACAAAAAGGGAAAGAAGGGCAGCTAAGGCCTTGGGAACCCGAATACTGACCCAAAGCCAGAGGGTCGCTCTTGTAGGTAGGCGGACCCGCGCAGCTGAAAAGGAGGCCACGCAGGAGGGAGAAGCACCTGAGTCTGACCCCCCACCCTAATGCTTCTGAACCAGTAGAGGCAACAGAGACTGGGCCCCTAGATCTTGGGCAGATTAACCCCGGGAGAGGAAATTTTGGACGGGACCAGGCAGGAGACCCAGGTATGACAACATTAGGAAGGAGGTGACTGAAATAGATGGGGTCCCTGTGGAAGGAAAAACCCAGGGACCAGGACCCTACTTCATAATGAAGAAGGATCTCTTATACCAGGTTGCACCAGTACAGGGGCAGAAGGTACAGCAGATCCTAGTACCTCAAAAACACCAGAACGCTGTATTAAGTCTTGCTCATAGTCATCTTTTTGGGGGGCATTTGGGGGTAGAGAAGACCCTGGCACGAGTCCTACGACGGTTCTTCTGGCCCGGAGTACATGAAGAAGTGCGGAGGTACTGTGCCTCCTGCCCGGAGTGTCAGCTGCACAGTCCCCGTCCCCACTTTGAGGGCACCTTTAGTACCCCTTCCCATCATAGAGGTCCCCTTCGAGCGAATAGCCATGGACCTAGTGGGACCCCTGGAGAAGACGGCTCGGGGCCACCAATATATACTTGTTGTTTTGGACTATGATACTCGCTACCCAGAAGCCGTCCCCCTGCGGAACACGGCCTCTAAAACTATAGCCAAAGAGCTGGTGGGGATCTTTGCCCGAATGGGGCTACCAAAGGAGATATTAACCGACCAAGGAACCCCATTTATGTCGAAGCTAATGAAGGACCTCTGTACTGCTCCATATACATACCCTGAGAACTTCGGTCTACCATCCACAGACTGATGGGTTGGTAGAAAGGTTTAACTGAACCCTCAAGGCTATGATAAGGAAGGTGGTAAGTCGGGACGGGAACGATTGGGACACCCTACTACCCTACCTTATGTTCGCTATCTGGGAGATACCACAGGCCTCAACTGGGTTTTCCCCCTTCGACTTATTATACGGGCGTCACCCCCGTGGCATACTAGATATCGCCAAAGAGATCTGGGAAGAGGAACCCAATGAGGGGAGAAATATAATAGAGCATATAATGCAGATGCAAGACCGGATAGCCCGGGTTACCCCTATTGTACGGGAACATTTGGAGAAGGCCCAGGAGGCCCAGCGAACCCATTACAATCGCCAGGCAAAAGTGCGACAGTTCCAACCAGGGGATCGGGTTATGGTGTTGGTACCCACGGCAGAAAGCAAGCTTCTGGCCCAATGGCAGGGGCCTATGAGGTGGTTGAACCCGTGGGGGAAGTAACCTACAAGGTGCGGCAGCCAGGACGCAGAAAACAAGAACAGATTTATCACATTAACCTTCTGAAACCCTGGCATGCACAAGAGGCATGCACAACGGTCCAAAAAGACCTAACCCAGGAAAACAAGCCTTCCAAACAGGTGAGAGTGTCTCTCGATTTAACACCAGACCAGAAGAATGAGGTGTCTGAGATGATCTTCCGGAACCAAGATGTGTTCTCGACAAAACCGGGTCGAACATATCACCACATCGTCACGAACCCTGGGGCCAGAGTAACAATGAGGCCCTATCGGGTGCCAGCGGCAAAAAGGGAGGAAATAAAAGCAGAAGTAAAAAAAATGCTGGAGTTGGGGATCATCGAAGAATCCCATAGTCAGTCGTCCAGCCCAATCGTGCTGGTGCCCAAACCTGATGGCACCACAAGATTTTGCAACGACTTCCGGCGACTAAACGAAGTATCCCAGTTCGACGCGTACCTCATACCTCGCATAGATGAGCTAGTGGACCGTCTGGGTAATGCCCGGTACTTGACTACCCTAGACTTGACAAAGGGGTACTGGCAGATTCCCCTTGCAGAAGACGCAAAGGAAAAGACTGCGTTCTCTACACCAGAGGGTCTTTTCCAATATACTGTTCTCCCTTTTGGACTACATGGGGCCCCAGCTACCTTCCAGCGCCTCATGGACAAGCTATTACGCCCACATAAGTTATGCTGATGCCTACTTGGACGATGTGGTCATTCATACCCCAGACTGGGAAACCCACCTGGAGAAGGTGGAGGCAGTCCTCGATACCTTCAGGCGAGCTGGCCTTACAGCAAACCCTGCCAAGTGCGCTGTAGGGTTTACGGAGGCCAAATATCTTGGCTACATTGTGGGAAAAGGTCTGGTAAAGCCCCAAGTGAACAAGTTAGAGGCCATCCAAAATTGGCCCCGACCAAGTCGCAAGAAACAAGTCCGGGCATTCCTAGGTGTGGTGGGGTATTACCGACGATTTATCCCACACTTTGCCACAAGGGCAAGCCCCCTGACAGACCTAGTGAAAGCCTGTGGACCTGATCTGGTGAGATGGTCTGACGCAGCAGAGGAAGCGTTCACAGACCTACGGACTGCCCTCTGCAATAACCCCGTACTGATTTCACCAAGGAGTTTATCCTACAGACGGATGCATCGGAAGTAGGGTTGGGGGCCGTTCTATCACAGATGGTCAGGGAGGAGGAACACCCAATTCTATACCTCAGTCGGAAACTCCTTCCAAGGGAACAAAAATATGCAGTGGTGGAGAGAGAATGCCTCGCTGTAAAATGGGCCATGGAAACATTGTGCTACTACCTGCTCGGGCGCAGCTTTGTCCTCGTGACCGACCATGCCCCTCTTCAATGGCAGCAGCGGAACAAGGAGAAGAACACAAGGGTGACCAGATGGTTCTTATCCCTCCAACCTTTCCAGTTCCGTGTGCAACACAGAGCAGGGAGCCGTCATGGCAACGCCGATGGCTTGTCACGTGTGCACTGTTTGGCGTCCAACCCCTTGGCGTTGAGCAGGGGGGAGGGATATGTGACAGACCCAACCCAGTGGGGTACAGGAGTCTGGTAGAGGGCAAATATACTGGTGACTGGATGAGTAGTTTTCTGTTCCCTGAGTGACCAGAGCAGGAGCTGCACTAGAGTAATCAGGAACCTGCTAGAACCAGTTAAGGCAGGCAGGCTAATTAGGACACCTGGAGCCAATTAAGAAGAAGCCTCTAGAATCAATTAAGGCAGGCTAATCAGGGCACCTGGGTTTTAAAAAGGAGCTCACTTCAGTTTGTGGTGTGAGTGTGAGGAGCTGGGAGCAAGAGGCACAAGGAGCTGAGAGTGAGAGGGTGTGCTGCTGGAGGACTGAGGAGCACAAGCGTTATCAGACACCAGGAGGAAGGTCCTGTGGTGAGAATAAGGAAGGTGTTTGGAGGAGGCCACGGGGAAGTAGCCCAGGGAGTTGTAGCTGTCATGCAGCTGTTACAGGAGGCACTATAGACAGCTGCAGTCCACAGGGCCCTGGGCTGGAACCCGGAGCAGAGGGTGGGCCCGGGTTTCCCCCAAACCTCCCAATTGACCTGGACTGTGGGTTCTCCCAGAGGGGAAGGTCTCTGGGCTGTTCCCCAACCCACATGGTGAATCTCTGAGGCAAGAAAATCCGCCAGTAAGCGCAGGACCCACCAAGATAGAGGAGGAACTTTGTCACACTGTATAATCCTTTGTGGATTAACCAGATATATGTCATGCAAGAATATTAATGAGCAGTGAGTTATCAGTTTTCCAGTGATATATTATGTGACATCTTTAAGATACCAATTAGAACAACAGTGAGCTGGGGTACACTGGACTGGTCAGGCCATCTGAAACTCACTGCTATATACCAGGGAGCCCCTTGCCTTCTGGCATAGGAATGATCTTAGGGTCACACTGGCCTGTACTGTACTTAGGGTCATTACTGGCCTGTAAGTAAGACATCAATCCCAGGCAAGATAATGGAGCATCTGATATGAGACTCAGTTAATAAAGAATGAAATAGTATACTATAATTAATGCTAAACAAGAAAGGTTTATGGAAAATAGATCCTGTCAAACTAATCTGATCTCTCTCTCTTTGATGAGATTAGAAGTTTGGTTTATAGATATACTTTTCTAAAAGATCTGCTCCAAGATTTATGTTGGGGAAGTTCTATGGTCTGTGTCATACGGGTTGGTCTAGCAGGAGGGTCTCCAGTAATCCCATAGTGGAGCGTACTGTGTGCTTTGAGCAG